>NC_056739.1:1255790942-1255895942 GCF_019279795.1 Protopterus annectens
ATGCTGTTGACCTAGATGCTGTGGATATGTCACATATCAACACAGACACAGCCTTACTGGACTTGGGCAGTGACAATGCACCAAGTACGCATGGAAACCTGTACATGCATCTGTTTTTCCATAGACATCTACAATGCACAGCTGTTCAACATCCTGCCATGGATAACCTGTGTTGCACATGTGATAGACATGGGACAGTGGCTAGTCGGACATCATTCGCAGGTAAGGTTATCGGCTATAGCATGTACGGGCTGGGTTTCCTAGCTGTATCCGACAACCATTACGCCACCACGAGGGGCATCGGTGACACATTAATGATCCAGATAGATGATACTACATTTACCATACGGCCATCACACCATGTATGGCAGGGGTGATATGTGCAGCTATGTGGACAGGGCTGCATGGTATGGCGGGAGTATGTCACAGGTATGGCACAGGGATCTGTCCAGCATGTGGCCATCCTAGTTGTAGGATGGTGGTTGTCCATGACGTATGTCTTTCAAATCAGGCTATGGACATGTAGCATGTCTAACAGCATATTGTCGCATATGTCTGTATGCAAGGTGGATAGCATGCTGCATACTGGAGGTGAGTATTGTGGAGGCTGGTATTGGCCATCCATGCATGGGCCCTACTCCTGGAGGGTGATGTGTATTCCAATATTGGTCACACGGGTGCTGTGTATGCCTGTCCAATGATCTCCGTGCACATGGATACCACCCTGTCATGTCATGGGTACCTCGGATGACTACCTAAAGGGCCAGGGAGATGTCTCCAGCTCAGGGAGGTGTACTACACTACACCATCCCTAACACAGTGTCCATACTGTTGACCACAGCCTAGATGTTTCCTAATGGGTATTGGGGTATTCCCCTACTGGTGTCATTGCTGATATCATCCACCAGAATGTGCACATATGTCACACACATCACACACACAGCCCATTCTGTATGTTGTTCACAACACTGTGACAACAATTGCCCATAGGTCATGGCCATTCACATCATCACATACACAGATGGCTGACATTTGTCTGTGTGGTATGGGCTACAATGCAGGTGGGGTACAGCATATTAACCCTGGTTTATTGTAGCTGACACTGTGTGATATGCACATGTCACTGTAGCACCTTTGGTAGTTGTGAGTCTGTCAACAGGCCACTAGTAGAACACTCCTGTGACATACACAGGCATCTGTAGCCGAACATCCGTACTGTCTTGTACATCTGTACTGCTAATATCTACATTGATAATGGTTCATGAACCTGCAGACCATACTCGGCAGTGTTCTGATGCGGTGCCACCAATCCTGACTGTTGTCAACACATGTGGGTTGATAGTATACAACACCCTATCTGTAATGTGTGGGCATGCTCAGCACTTGTTCAGAGCTTCTTGGCACGTTATGAGCTACTGCTTAGTTTAGCACCCATTTCACACCAGTCCTCACAGGTACACTGTCTGTCCATACATTTCCAGCTTGATAACTGTACAACAGCTGTCGTACACACATCACTCACATACCTCGTGAGACATGATGGTTTCTACGGCCTGTCCACCTGCCACGTACCACTTATATACAGGCATGTCCAACTGGCACGTACCAGTGCTATTGCCTGTCACTATGATGACTATGCTGTACATGTGGCAATAGAGCTATTCTCATGTCCACAGTCAATGCGCACCTCCCAACATACAACAGTACAGCCTGTGGGGGATGCACATATGCAGCCCTATTGGGGGTTATACTGTCACCAACCCTGACTGCACCTGACAGTCATGTGGGGTTGTGCAACATTGGCAACGCACCCCACACATCACATGGTCCCACATGATCCCCACCACAGGCCACACATCTGGAGACACCTTGTACAGTACCCCTCCATACTCTGTGTGGGCACCAACAGCCCACATCGCCAAACACAACCACACCAACCTGTAGCCTACAGACACATGTGCCCATCACATTACAGCCAATAGGGTGTCAGAATATACTCAAACACCTGTCTTAGGTGACTGTCAGCAGTCACACTGCTGTTCCACTCAGCAGGCTACACAAGGCGATAGTCACTTACATCCTGCTGTCCAGTAACTGGCTCTGCAACATAACCTATGCACACATGCCACAAGTCAGCAGGTACGGTGTGACTCCCCTTCCATGTTTGTGTGACAGATGTTGTTACTCAGGGCACAGACTACATGTGCAGGGACATGCAATAGCCCACCAGTGTTGTCGCCCTGCTGGTGTGGTCCACTCCCTGGGACGCATTTTGTGTTCATCCAGACCTGTTACCACTGTACTACAAATGACTGTGTCACTCCCAACAGTTGTCCCTGCTTCTGCTGTCATTCCACAGGCATCTAGTATACGTCCACTTTGACAGACCCGGCCAAACAACATGATGCTGTGGCACAGTTGACCTGCACCTGTCAGCCCTGGGAATACGGATCACATATTGGTCTCTTGCTGCTTTTATACTGCCTGTTTTGCACAGTGCCCAATAACAGTCACCACTAGAACAGGAACAGGCTAGCGAAGCATGTGGTCATGTCACACAATGCTTGACATCATCCTCTGTGACGCACGCAGGCAAGGCACACCTGATACTGCACCACTGCAATATCTCTGCAGTGACTGGGACCTACCTCTTGGCTCTGCAGAGCACACCTGCAATGACTGGGTATAGACAGACCATACCTCTCAGGCATGTACCTGGACTGGCACACCCACAGCTGAGGTGTCCCCATATTCCACTATGTTGTACACATATCCCGGCTGGTTACTTCCCACAATGCATCACAGGTGCTCCACGTGCATATGACTGTGTCCGGAACTACTGCTGCTACTAATGTGAGACTGACAGTAACCCACACCTAACTGTGATAGCTGCACTTGTACTGACACATTAGGCGTACACTGTGCGTGAGTCATAACCTCCGCTCAGCTGGTTCGACCCATACACCACCTCCAAGACCAACAGTATCCTTGACATGGACACTACCAACATGTGACTGCTGTTAGACACCTGCAATTGTCCCCTCATTGGTGGAATCCGAACATCTGCTACCCACCCTTGTTAGCCACATACTGGCACCACACACTTCACGGCATACACAGTAGATGAGTACTACAACACCAACTACAGATGTCGTATGACAGCGGTAGTTGTTGTCATGACACACGTGTAGGTGGACAATGCACATGCACTTCAGTAGCACGTACACGACAATGTGGTTCATGCTATTCCACACAGAGCCATGCAGGTACACACCAGAATACAGACAACACTCTGGGGGTGCAGCCCATGGACATACTTTACAACAACAGGTGGGGGCTCTTACACAGTGGTGTACATTCTCATGGATGGGGTGACTCACTGGTCAGCCTCGGTAGGGCCACAGGATCCCATATTACATACACCATAACTAGCTACATACACATTACTGCGACACATTCCGAGATGTACCACAGGGCATTTTGGTGGTATGTCAGTAGTCATATGCAATACCCACATCTGCTCACACATACAACTGTCACTCTGGAACATGACAGTAACAGGTGATGTTGGCAACATCCTGTCTGATGGCTTCATTGCTAACATTACACCCTCTCACTCCCTGCAGGGCCACATTCCTTGCAGGTACATTGCGGTGTACCTGTGGTCACACCTACACAGTACTGACCTACACTCTATATGTCCTAGGACGCAGGCCCCTTGTCACCCTACAATATCCCAGGCTGTGATGTCCACAGAACTCTGAACAGCATTTCTCCCCACTGGGACACCATAATCAGTAATAGCCTTGTACCAGACATTGTGACCCCTGACTGGCACACAGCGACTGTAACACTCCTCACAGGTGGCGCCACACTGCATGACTGGGACTATTGCCCTACACACCTCACTGGTCTGTTATGCACGGCTATAGGGCACATAATCATGGACATCATTCGTCGAGTCTCTGTTGTGCCCCAGTCCTTTGATGCCAGCTGGGTTGGTCTTGTTGGGGCCACAGCATGCCTCCTACACCTGTTGAACACCTCTTCGACAGTCGCCAGAGTTGTTGATGACGACACGGGTGTCCACACAGCCTGCATTGTCCTCTCGCTGCCATTCAGCACCGTTCTCCATTCTGGTATTGACTACATACACATCCACCTGCACATCACAACATATGTCTCCAGATGTTATGCAATGTGGCTAATGGACGGGACACACACACTGGGGGTGGCATACCAAATTACATACTGCAATCCAGTTACACTTGGCTTACCACAGTCCTTAGTCATGGGGCCCTCATGTTCAGTATATGCTTCCCTGAGGTACAGGCTACCACTGAGGGGACTTCCCTGCCTAGCTTTACAGACCACTGCATACCCAGTGCCGTTGTTGCCCCACCAGCTAATACAGACCCCATGCATACAGGTGTCACTGTGACAGATACCGATATGAACATCATGGCCTCTACCTGCATGACACTTGGTGTGTACATCACCTTTGCAGTACACCATCCTCCCACTGGTTATCACATAGGTGTTATTCCCCTACATACATGTTGCATTGTACATGTGTGTAAGACACATGTATGTCGCACACACTCCTGTGATTACCACATTGCCACTGTGGCATGGATATCCTTCTACATGTTCACACATGTCTGTCCTGGGTGTGTAGCTGGTACATAGGCACCCATTGTACCTCTGAACACTGGACATATACACAAATCCATTGGTACAACACCCCGCATAGGGTGTACCTTACACAACAGCTTTACATACCCCAACATTACAACGCCATGATGTTTATTGGGCTACACCTGGTGACGTATGCGGCTTATGTACAGACACCACATCTGTACACATTTGCAGACTACATACTCAAGGATGACGTCTGCTGCAAAGACAGGGCCCATGTCTGCAAATATGTTTATGGATATACTCTGCATACACATCATACACAATAGCCACTATGACCATGATGCTCATGGATATGTGCACACACGCGACTGTGTGTGACATGTGCTTGGGGGTTGCATTCCCAGACCGGACACTCACCATGCTTTGGGACATGTTTCCTATGTACATCACGCATGGACAGTCAGTAGCAGTGTTCATGTGATACCTCGCTTGCTGGATGGTGGACACATGTACGCCAGGGATCACTGCAGTGGCTGTACTGTGCAGTGATGCAGGTTACACATGGTTCTTCTGTTCATAGGACACTACCCTGGAGAGGTGCCACTGGTGTGCACACTGTAGTTGTTGTTACACATTGACTTGCCAGACTGCATGGTACACCACTATGAACCTGTGCAGCTATTACATGTCCTTTGTGCATGATTACTGGTATAGCCCTTCCAGTTAGATTGGCTGTCATGCTATTACAATGTCCTGTGACTATGGGCCATATGTCTACTGTTATTGTACATGCCAATCATGTTCATGTTTGTCTGTCACATCTCTTCCGCTATTCTAGTATGGGAGTAATGTTTGCATCCTTTGCAAATGCACAGAGTGGAGTGCATAGTTATTTCATCATAACTGTTTATACATATCTTAATTACATAGTACTCACAGCACTATATGATACCTTTGTTATGCATCATATGCCTGTTCTCCTGTGTAACATATCTGACGTATCAATCTACTGTACTATACATTACACATGTTTTACATGGTATCCCGTAATTCAACCATTACTTGCACAGAGGGTCCACCTTAGACATGTCATTGACGTTATATGCCCATACACATGCGTACTGTTACAGTATATCTACATATACTATCCCCTGCTATGGCACGTACTTATTGGACATACCCTGCCACTGATGGTGGGTCGTATGACATTGTTCTGTTTAACGCCGTCATGTTGCATCCCTTGTGGTGTCTGCTGTTTACCATGTGGCCCACTGCTGGATGCACATCTTCTACAAGCATTGGTACGATCAGCAAGACATCACTACATAAATGCCATTCCCCACTTTATGCATGACGGACACTGTTAATTACTGCAAACCAGGCTATGCATACACTGACATTACGTAATTCAGAACGTACTATACATACAGTTAGTGTTATACATACCTTGATATTGTTCTGGTGTTTCATCTCTATTTCACTCCTCTGTATCACTCTTTCAACTGTTATATGGTATGAGCATACAGTTTGCATATCTGGCAAGTCATCCTTATATACGTCTATACCTGCAACATGTGGTTTACTGCCACAAATTGGTGGTCCGGTGTGACTAATTATGTGCACTTCAGCTGTGCAGCCACTCCATTCACCAATTACACAGCAGCAGTGGGGTATAATTGAATTCTCCACCTGGGCATTGGCCATTTGCCCTGTCTTCGGGGAGACGGCCTGTATTGTGTTTTGTTGTGTGTAATTGCAACTGCTTTGTGCAGAGCCAAGTCTATTTTGGGGTCATGTCCCCCATGGATTGTGTGTCATTCTACCTGTGACTGTACCTGTCATACCACCCGTCTGATAAAGGACTATTGCAAACACCTGTAACATCGCCATTTGTTCCGTTATACGATGGATACAGTTTTGCATGGCACCTTTAAATGTCTCTCACAAGGAATGTCAATGGTTCAGCAGATGTAATTGACCAGCTAGATGTTTGGGCTGTGGTTACGATCTGTATTGCTATTGTTTACAGTGTGGGGGATGTAGGCGGGTGTACGTAGCATATACAGTTTTGTGGGGCTTGCATTTCTATGTAGTCCATATATATGTGTGTGTGGGCCCCTTCTCTAATTACAGTGCTATCACTTAATAGACTTCTATTACGGGAATTTACTGTGGGCCGTTGTTAATTGGTTTCAATATGGTATGCAGGTATGGTTGATACTTCCATACCTCCGGATGTACTGCGATATGTGCAGAGATATTTGTAAATGAACGCTATCCCGTGTATGTCTGCCCCAGATATTTGCTGTCATTGCAGTGGTGTTGGTGTCAGACCCTCTGTCACATGGCTTGCCAACTTTTCATATGGCCATAGTTGGACACTTGCAGGTCACACAGTGGTGTTTACAGTCTGACATATGGCCACAGTCAGTACACAGGATAGCACATACTTTTATCCTCATTACAAACCTGTTGTTCTTGGTCCTTCACTATGTATCGGTTTGCATGTAACATTTCCGTTTCTTACATACAGGCATGAGTATTTCCTGCAACTACTGCATATTATGTGGGACATACTAATGTCCTACACTCACGGACAGTTGCTCTTTCTAATGTTTCATGTCAGGGCACACCTGCCCAGGGGGGGCCGTCCCTCCCGATGTGGGACAGGTGTTTACCGCATGCCTACGGATAGCTATACCTGCACCTACCATAGTCATCTACCTCTGAGTTGCCACCTGCAGACACACTATGCAGACACACATGACACTTTAGTCACACGGGAACACACATGGCACCCTCATCACACACATACACAGGCTACATCACACACAACCACAGTTGTACACGGTGCCTACGTGGTCCGCACCGCCGACAGCAGTGACTACATGTCCTTAGTATCGTCCTATTGCTCACGGTTCTACTGTTCCAGTACTGTGTTCTTTCTGTCTTTCATCCTCTTGGTTACGCGTGTCGGTGTGTGACACATTCCATAGTTGGCGGTATCCCGTTTATTTGTACCTCAAAGGTGTTTAGAATGTCGTCGACCTATATATATATATATTTGCAGATGCCAGTGACCCCTTGTATATCAACATATATCACACTATCACCCTTTCTATCTGTATTATATATGTGTAGATATATATATATATATATATATATATATATATATATATATATATATATATATATCTGTATGTATATATATATATATATATATATATATATATATATATATATATATACATGTTATACATATCTCAGACAGGGGTGGTGACAGGCACGCTACGCCTTTCATTGTTTGTTTGTCAGTGTATACTGTGTTTCCTAGACTCTGCATGTTTGTGTCTGTACCTGTCACATTACACACCTGCCATAGGTTAAGATTACCTCCCATCCCACTTTGCGAGGGACAATCCCTCTTTGTGCAGTTGTGTCCTGCGAAATATTTGTGAACATAGCAAATGTCCTGCGACTTTGGGACAAACATATTCCCTATAGTTTATGTCATTGTTGCATGTCGCACTTATTCTCTATCTGACCCACCTACATGTTACAGGACACGGAACACGTACCTGCGACCATTACTAAACTATAAGCTTTTTATCTATGCAAAACACTGTTGTTCTGGTTTTCATCCTGGCCAGGTGTGTGTCATCCTGCTGACATCTGGCACATGTCCCACATTGGTCATTTGAACTGTGGCAACCCTACCGTACGTACATCTTGCCTAGCAATAGTGTTGGGTGATTGTGTACAAGACAGCCTGTTCCACTCCTGGTAGTGGTCGTTTTACCCTTCAGAGCAGGCGCTATTTGTTCAGGGGTGACTAATGCTGGTGTCACCTGTTCTGTAGATCATTGACCGTGATCTGCACAGTGGTCGGTGACACTTAGCCCTGTTTCGCGCATAGCCATATAGTTGTATTTAAACATCGCTTACCAGCTGTGGGCAATGCTTATTCCCGCTAATGTGTGCTACACATATTCTGATGACCTGCATCCGGACTGCATTACCCGTGCCATCGGGATTATGTTACATCCCTTGCGGGACGTGGGACCGGGAACATGCACGACAGTCACTGCATGTACCACTTGGACATCTGGGGGTTGTACACGAATCATGTAAATTTGTATGTGCAGTACACTACAGCAGTTACTCCACACTACACTCACATGGATGACTCCATTAGTTTACAACTTGATGGGTCCAGTTAATGGTATGTCCATGTGATGTTTACTGGCTGTACTCCAGCACTGGGTATGTATATCACAATTAGGTACACCCGATAATTTGCTACACCTTCATACGACCGTGGATGCAGCATGCCGGGGTGACTAATGCCTGTCATGGGTACATCCCCTGCCTTGACACTACATCCATGATTACATTTTGTGGAGCCCCTCAGTAATGCGGTGGGTAATCTGTGATGACTGTGTGTAGGACAGTGGTTACACGCATGTGCTCCCGTGATTGCCTCTGCTCCAGTACGCGACAGTTGCTTACTCGATGTTGTGGCGATGGGTGTCACTGTTTGCCCCGTTTGGTGTTTTGCCTCTGACAATCGGGCGTGTACCTACCGATGTACCTGGGAACCTGTACACACAGCACCGACAGATGCTGATGGGCGCATCTACTGTTCAGGTGTTGACAGTTCCGTGTTCCCATGGCTGTTGTGTGTACAAATGTTTGAAGGCTGCCTATGTAGGATTTCACAGTGGGCCACCTATACATCACAATTTACAGGTAGTCGTGTTTGTGTGCCATCCATGTTACTGTGTGCAGGTGGGGAGGGGTGTCAGTCCATGGGAGCCTACACTGTCAAGGTATGTGCTATACATTCCCTCTTTGCCAAGGCATAGGCATATTGGGCATGCCACCGTCTGCCTACTGGGGCTGGCACAGTGTGTCCGTGGTCTGGATCCCTCTGTGCCTGTGTTGGCCTTGGCACTTGCGGTGGGCTATGAGGCCCTCCCCCATTATGACCCTGCTGCAGCTGTTCCGCAGGATCATATTATGTAGCATGGCACATACTATGAAGATGTGGGCACATGTGCCTGGAGAGTACTGCAAGGCTCCACCAGATGTGTCCAAGCACCGGAACCGTGATTTCAGCATCCCGAACACACGCTCTATGATGATTCTGGTTTGTGCGTGTGCCTCATTATGGTGTTCTTGCATTGGTGTGTGTGCATTTCTGATGGGGGTCATCATCCATGGCTCCAGTGCATAGCCAGCATCCCCCACAAGGTGACCTTGTGGGATGTCCCCCCTGACAAATACCTGATACAGCTGTGAGACATGCCAGATATGGGAGTCGTGGTAGCTTCCAGGGCTGCCAGCACACACATCCATGGCATTGCACATGACCTGGCAGTTGATGGAGTGGAATCCCTTGCGGTTTATGTAGTGGCTACCATACTCACCGGGTGGTGACTTAATTTGTATGTGCGTGCAGTCTATCACACCCAGTACCTCCGGGTAGTTTGCCACACAGTGGAAGTGACGCATATTGCTGGCCAACTCCTCCTGAGTTCGGGGGAAGTGTATATGCTCATTGGCATGTGGCAACATGGCATCCAGGAACTGGTGTAGTACACTGGATGCCGATGCCTGTGAGATCCCCATTATATCTCCAGTTGGCCTTTGAAAGGTACCTGTGGCTAGTATTCGCAAGCTTACACATACCTTTGTGTCCACTGGGATGGGTTCCCCTCTGTTGTTTCTGGTTCTCAGGCGTGGCTGGCACAGCTCTACTATTTGCTGTAAGATGTCCCTGTCCACCCTGTAACGCTCTACTATCTCCAGATCATGTAGCCCCTGGTAGGTTACCCTTGGTCTGAACACTCTTCTCCTCCTCCGAGGCCTACGGTGGTTGTCGGCATCATCCTCCACAACACCGTCGGTCTGTAACACATGCTGATGAATCACAGCTATGACAGCTCCCAACATGTACATTTTAAAAGTTCCCCGTCTGTTTACACCTATGGTGCGGTGTTTGGGAATACACAGGTGTGTGCTGGGTGCTTTCACACTTTATACTGTTCTGCTGTGAACACTGATGATGTCATAGGGTGTGTATGTACGATCGTGGCTTCTGTGTTTTATTTATGAAAACGCTATTGTGCTGCCTTTGGTGTTGCATTACATTTGGATGCCGTGATTACCTCCTGCCCTTCCATTTACATTTGTGCACGTTACACCTACCATTTGCTGGCATGCATCCAGCTGCCTGCTTTCATTTGTACTTTCCTAGACCTGGCTTATCTTGCGTAATGTGTGCTATTGCCGATCTACTGTGGGTTTGTTTTGCTCTGCTATGACAGTTCTCCTATCTTTGCATTCCAGGTCCTCCATACCCTTCTTTGCAATCCTATGCCTCCCCTATCCTGTTTTGCAGGTTTCTGCATGTAGGCTTGTCTACTGCCGTTGATTGGCCGACGTGTGTTGATTGGTGTTAATTGCTCATTACTATGCCAATTACCCTGCTTCAGCATTTCCTTCTTTTCTTCCCATGACCTTCCTGTTTGTACTATTGTTTGCGGCGCGTGCATCCACTTACCGGGTTTCAGGCACGAGTTCATCCCCGTACACATGCGCTTTTGGGCACCATGTGTGCCGTCAGCTAAACGGTTCTATACCCTCTTCCCCACCCCTGTCCTTCAGCTTTGCTTAGCAATGGCCAGGCCAGATTTGCATTGCTCCAATGTACTTACTGATACGGTGGCACACCCCTCTGCTGATGTCATGTATCACCTTTGATACACTCCTCGGTGTTATAGTGCTGCACCGTCAGGTACATCCTTAATCCGGGGGGATGTTTGCGATTCAGTATTACCTGCCTCATTTGCATGGCATTGACTACTAATTCATAGTTACAGCACCGAACACTGTCGCGGACCCCTGGCAACCCTTGCGCCTTGCTTGTGGTGTGCCATGCCTACCATTGCATATTATGGTGCAATCCTGATTTGTCTTTCATTGTGATTTTCTGCCATTTTTATATATTTCCTTTGTATTCCTGTTTGCACACACATGCCCTGCGGTTGTACTGTGCGTTACTGTGGACATGACATTAAATGTTGTTTTTTAGGTGTTGTGCATCTTTTCTTGAGCCATTGGCTGTGTATTTCTCCATTGGCATATGTTAACTTTGTAATACATGTATGTGGTCCGCTTCCATAACTCCGATGTTCTGTTTGGGAAAATGTAAACCGTGTTTTTTGGTTTACATTTCAATGGGCTTGTGCTATGCCTGCACCATTTCGTGAATCACTGTATGCCTTCATTAGCATGATGCGACACTGCGCATGGGATGATTTGAATACCTATGCTGTGGGCTGCGTAGCTCTGGCATATGCCGGTAGTGCACGTGGGATTGGTTCATACCTGAATCGCTCGGCAGACATATTTGGCGTTATGCCGCCTACACTAAGTCTGCGCCTGGCGCAAGCTTCATGAATCCGGGGGATTGTCATATTGCTGTTACATTATATGGAAGTAGCAAGAGACTTTGCTTTCAAACGGCTTCTTTTTATTAAGCCTTGCAGATTCTAACATTCCTATAAGAAAAGCATAAACAGCTACTGCTAAGCACTGACCTGCATTTTTGCAGACAGGGCTCTGTTTTGGAAGTTCGGAGAATTTGTTTAGGCAGTAAACTACTACCAGCTTTTTTCTAATGGTAGTCCTAGGTTCATTTCCATGTTTTGCCTGTAAGTAAACCCCATTAACTTTATATTGTTTGAAAGTATACAAATGACTCATAGCGGACTACTGTCTGGGACCTCTGCCATTGTTGCTCTAATAATGCCAAGTCTATTATGATATCCTCTACACTGCTGAGCATTGTTTTACCTTGGGGCCTTCCGCAGCAGAAATGACTGTGGTGATTTGTATCATATGTTGTGGGACTACCAACAGTGGTTTCATTAAAAACTACTTTTACTAAAGCATGTAAAATGCATTTGAGATCTAGTTGTGCCATTGTTTCAGACTAAATACAATACTTTTTGAACCCCTTGAAATTTGAACCTTTAACAACTGACTCCATTCGCAGGATGTGAAAAAGTTGTTGAAAAGGGATATTCTCATGAATATTTTGTTTCAGGAAATCTGAGGGAGAACCTGATTAAAAAACAACAAAACAAAACATTAAAATAGAAAAGGTAATAATGTAGAGTTTGGTAGACAGGTTGGTTCAAGACTTTGTTCCTCTATAGCATAGAAATTCTATGTTAACACTTCAACCAACAGTATTGAAATATTTAATGTTTTATGATGTGGATCCAATGCAAACAACAGAAGTTGTAAAGGATCAAGAATTAAAAAAAAAATGGTAAAAAAGAGAAATAACAGCTGCCAGTGATGGCTGGTTATTCCTTTTTGCTGTGCACTATTAAACCAAATAATTTGGAAACTGGCTATATAGACTGTAACATGAAGGTGGGCACATGTTAAACATATGTGTGATATATTAGTGGCAGATGTTTCAGGTGTGTTTCACTTGGAAGTCATACACATTAGACAGCCATATTACACATTTTACTTCAAGGTGTATTTGCCCTAGTGGAAGTAACCAGGTCATCAACGTGTAAGTAAATAAATAAATAAAACATTATTACACGTCGGGCACTGGTAATTGCACATTCCTCAAAAGTGTACTGGGCACGTTTTGCCATTTATCTACACTAAGAGTGCTACTGCTTCATATTATCCATGACATATATGTTCCCAGAAACCTACCATGTACTTGAATCATGAATATATTTAGGTTTATGCTGATGTGGTGCTTGTTACAAGATACATATGCAACACAGAGCTGTGTGAATGTGGATCTTCAGCTTCTCTTCCTGTGACTGCGGCTGTGTCATATTAATATCTAATATATAGTTTGTTTGTGTTTTGCAGAACAGAATGAGATGGCTGAGGCCATGGAGAATGACATCTGTCAGCGATAAGTGTTGCTTATACTCTGGCAAGAGGCGGAGGAAGCAGTACAGCTCCTGTGACAGGACGTTGGTGATCTGTGAAAGTAGACGGTGTGCTGGGACTTATTCCAGCTCATTAGTGCTGTGCATGAGCTCCTGTGGCCATGGTGGATATGCATTAAGCAGTCTATTTAAAGGCTTGGACTGCATTACTGCAGGCCAGGATAGCTAAATGGATGGCTAGTTTGCCAGGACCAAGCAGAGCCATTTAGCCAGATGGTTACAGTAACCAATGTAAGATCTTCAAAGCTACCAAGGATCAGGGGAAGGACATACTATCACTGATCTCTAAAAAAAAGCAGCTTCCAGTGAGTATGATGAGTGATGTTCTCCATTGTTGCTTACTCCTGAAGCAGGGAGCACATTACCACCTGCTATCCTCTTTATTATGAGCAGGTACAGCACTCAATAACTTGATGCCCCTGTTGAACTAGTACTACACACTATGCCATTGTACAGGGGGCTAAGGGCTCAAAATGGGTAATATGAGGATTATGCTGAAAATGGAGTGCCTACAGACAGCAGCAGACCAACGGGCAGCTTGCATTAACAGTCACTGCAGTTCAGAGGCTGCAGACTCTAGTTTTACCAGTTTTTATAAAAAACATTTTTCACATGCATGTGTGTCACATTTTTGCTTCTGTGATAGCCATGTGTCATGGTGGTGATACTGGAATAAATCATTAAATTCTCAGTTATGTTTTCCATTAGTGCATCACATGGGCATTGTTTGGACATCAGCTGTTTTACTGACATTTTTATAGTCAGCAGGTAAGATGCCGCACCAGTTTCTTGCAATGATGGCATACATTTCTATATACATATGACACAGATTTTGTCTTGCTTTGTGGCCATCAGTTGCATTTGATCATGTATCCATGACACTGCACTGCAACTACAATATGCTTCACAATACTTCAGTATTTTACCATACATGTGTACATTTTAATGGCTTTCACCAGTCAGTTGATACTGACAAGGCTACCATATCACATGTGTACCCATGTTACATGGCACTGGTTCTGCCTTTTATGGTACTGGATGTACTGAACAATGTATGGACAGCAGCAGACTCAGGTTCACTGACTTTGCTGTACTTTAGTGTACATGGATAAGGATACAATGCATATAATTTTCACATCTGGACTTCTAGCATGGTTACGGCTATGCTTTTTCCATACAACGTTTACTACTCAATACATCTCACATCCATATCTTTATTGGAATAGTGGGGTTCCTTTGCAGTATCAAATGAATTCCTTGGAAACTGGCTCTTCACTATTTTTGTTTAGAAGTGTCATCTGTCTGTGAGTTGCAATGCCACAGAAGGTTCTGCCACACTATGTGGAACACAGTTTGTCATAGCTATAACATTCTGGCTGCACCTAAGCTCCATCTGCAGCATGGTACCTATAACTATCTATGCTGAGCAGCCATGCCTGTAAGTTATGGACCCATACTCATTTATTTTCTTCAAACAAATGCCTTTCTACTTTGTACTATGCTTAGGGATATAAATAGTACATATCTGTTGTAGTTATTGGATTTGTGTGTTTGCTGCTTGCATCCTGGTCCTTGGCTTAGTGTTCCATATTATCGGGGGGGACTGTTTTCTCCTTTGTATGATTTAGAATCACTTTCTATTTCTCATTTATACTGTATTTGAACTACATCTATGTTGTGTTATGCACTCTGCTTTTGCTTCTATCTCCTGATAGCTACTGCAAACCACTGTCTCAGAATCTCACGCTAAATCACTGAGATCCAAATATTGGCTGTTTAGCACTTTTCTAGCAGATTAGGCCAACGCCTAAACCAATGGGAGTAAATTAATGAATTGTAGGTTTTGTGGGTGGTCAGCTGGGTACTACATTCATTGTATTCCTTCAGAATTTTGAATGCATGCCAGAGTGACAAGAAGAAAAACAAACACTGGGGTATTCTGAAAGGAAATAACTACTTGGCAAGATTTGTACTGTGGACAAAACTTTCAAAACACACAAGAACCATTTTCCTGCCAATATTACCCACAACTATTTAATATAATGACAACTTGTATATTTCTGTAAATCAGATCAGTGCATAATGCCCATTTTTAGTTCATGAGCAACTTCTTAAAACAAAACTTAATGCTTAGAATATGAAGTATTATAGCCAACAGAGGAGGCAAATTGCATTTAAATATGCTTAATCCTTCACTGTAAATATTTTGGCTTTATATACTTCATAGATTATTAAAGTATTGTTTTGATTTTTTTTTAATTCTGAGTATCAAGAGGAAAATTGTATATTTTATTTCAGCACAATAAATTTCCTATTAAAACCCTACACTACTTTCTCATGGGCATCTCATGGTATGCTAAATTGGTGATCAGACTGTTTATGCTATGAAAGGAGGCCTATTTCAAATATAAAGGTATTACTGTTTCTCTTTTTTAAAGGAAAATAACACATACAATGTACTAAGACATTTTCATATGTGAAAAATCAAACTTACAGTATCAGTAATAATAGAAGATGTAACTGTCCTAGTTTTAGATCTGTGTGCATTGTGTCATTTAGGTGGTTGAATAGCGCATGCATTGCAGAAAAAAGCTAGTACAGCTGATCAAAAAATAAGCTGATTGCATATTGCCAGCTTTTTTTCTGTGCAGCATTGTGAACATTGGGAAATGGAGAATTTGCCTTTTCTGCACTGTAGTATGATCTTGAAGCTGGTGTGTGTGTGTGTGTGTGTGTGTGTGTGTGTGTGTGTGTGTGTGTGTGTGTGTGTGCTTGCATGTATATATTCTTAAAGTTAGTATATTGCTTAGATCCTTGCGTACATGCTGCCACAGTATCTGAGATTGAGCTTACAACACGTTTATTTTGGTGTGGAATTGATTTTTAATAGATATTTGATGAGGAATATTAGTGATGCAGCACGCATTCAGATTATGATTAACATCAATACGATAGATTTCATTTCAAACTCTGCATTGAATGGTGGTGCTCCACCATTTATGGATGTGTATGATTTGAAGAGCTCTGATTGGTTTATAGCCTTAATGAAGCCTTAGGTTTTAGACAGTGATCTGAATTCATACTTGTATTTAACTTTACATAGATTATTGGTTGATATTGTTTTTATTGCGATCTAACTAATCTTTAGGATGAGTGTTGACAATGGTAAAATATGGTAGTAGCACGGGTTTAGATTTTGATTACGTTATAAGTCATATGACAAGGACTTTATGAATGGTAGTGTTCCACCCTTTAATGGTGTGTACAGATTGTAATATTTTGATTGGTTGTTATTTGATTTTTAAATAATGATGTTTCCGATTTTCATTAAGTGATTTGAAGAAGGGTGTGGCTATTGTCCTAAAGTGCTTATCTTTTTATATTAAAGTTTATTTTTTTTATTTTTAGCTGTGGCGACTTTGGTACTTCTTCTGTTTTATTATTTCTTATATATCAAATCTCCTCTTCATGCTCAACTGAGAGCACAGCTAAGCCTGGAAGTCTCTCCTGTCTCATTGATGAATGCAGGTATGTCTTTGAGTTTGAGTTTAGAAAAGCTGCATTCTGCAGTAGCCACTGCAATAGGTGCAGTCAAATAAATGCGCATTGAAGCATGTGTATGTATATGGGTGTCTTGTAACTGAATTTGAATAAAGAAATTTAACACAGTCGGTGATGATTCAGTGTCAAGCATTAGAGAAAGGCTTTTCAGTTTGTGTCCAAGGTCACAGTCATCAGTGTCACAGTGGCCACTTGTCCTGTTTGTCAGTTGTTCTTTCAGAGCCTTGCACTGTTGAATCAAGGTATTGCCTGTAACTTTACTCAAGGCTTTAATGTTTGATAAAAATCCAAAAGTCCTTATCAAACATTGAAAGCTGTTCAGACCTGTCAGTAGATGACTATAGTGTTGTGTACAGGTGCACACTAAAGAACTCTACATGTAGTTTTGCCTTTGGGTCCTGTACCTTCTCATCCTCTTTATAATCAAACACTTTACTTTCCTCTGCCTTTTTTCCTGCAATGTGGTGCCAACATCCAATCCTTCAGCTGTCTTGGAGGCTTCTCCCATGGCACACTGAAATCCTATCTCTCTCTCTCTAGTTCCTCAGCGAGTCCATAGTTGATGTCAGCACTTTGACGTATGCAGAAATATTAACTGATAGACTCTGCAGCTCATTGCTTGTACAATTTACCTCTGTCAGCACATAATACCAAACCACTAAACCATACTTCTCATCCTCTAAATGCAAGAAATGTGGACAAAGCCTAAAATAATGGGTGGGCAATGGCCCCAAAATAGGGACAGGTTTTAAACATTGCTCTTATAAAATTTGAAAATTGCTAGAATAATAGGATTTGTGTTAGCATGCATTTTTCTGAGGGATACAAAGTTTGAAACTCAAATGTATGTCATTATTTATTGATTTTTAATCCTCAGTGATTCACTGGAAAACCACAAATTGTATGAGGACCTGACACTCCGTGTAAGTCAGAGGCCACATCTGTTGTCACTACAGAAGTATGGTCTGCTTCTGTAGCAAAGTCTGGTAATCCTTGTTGAACCTGTAAAGTTGAATCTTCAGATATTAACATAATGCTTTCCATGGTAATGGGGGAAGGTTCATAGTGGGCAGACGGCAGTGCAGCTGCAACACTGCGGGTGCCTTCTATAGTAAGGATACTGGAATCACAGTGGGTAGGTTGTATTGCAGGACCACTGTGTTGTACTGCAGGTAGACTTTTTGCTTCATCTTTCTTCTCTTATGACCCAAATTAAAATGTTGTAATGGATCCCCACTGCCTCTTTTCATCCTCATTCCTCTGCTACTGCAGCTTTCTCTTTGCTGCTCCTGACAAATACATGCACTTCATTTCTAACTGGGAATGGAAATAAAGCAGAATTAGTACCTGTTCAGATATTACGTTCTCTAGTCATCTTAGTAAAAAAAAACACCACACCTTGGGTATAGGTTCCATCACCACTTTCTTTGCTTTGCCCTTTCCACATATTACCTACTCAAAATGTGTGAGAGTGTAGACTTTAAGAGGCTAGCATTATGAACACTTATTCTGACTGTGACCATTGTTATGCATGTAATCTGCCAAATATAAAATCCCATGAGACAATAGTGGAATGTTTACCCATCAGATTTACTTAATAGACCCATTGAGGTAAACATTCTTGACTGAATGCTGCACAATAGGCATAACTGATGATACACCCCTAATAACTTACAATGTCTGTTCCACTGACATCGGTTACCACTGTACTGCAGGCAGAAAAACTGAAGAGTAACAGTAACCTGTAGGCAAAAAGAATTGTAATGCAGGTGGATACCAGAAAAATTAGTTAACTCCAAAGAGTCATGTTAATTATTATGACTGCAGGCACAAAAGAACAGACGATGAGTATTGGACATACTGATCATAAGGAGAAGCTATTCGATAGGCACAACCGAAGAGTATTACAAAATTATATACCCCCATAATGCATCTGTTTATTTGACATCAATTACTATTGCACTGCAGGCAGAAAAACTGAGGAGTGACAGTGACCAGTAGGCCAAAAGAGCTCAAACAAAGGCTGAAATTCAGGACAGATTTTCAAAATTTCTTTCATAGTTTTGAATGTTGCTAAACAGGTCTTCTATTAGCATGCATTTTTTGAAGGATAATAACAGAAACTACAGCATAAGTGATGAGAAAAACCACTGAGTTTTAAAGCAAACAAAAATATGAGACAATCTTCAGGATATTTTGTAAGATTCTCCCCCTTTCACTCCCCAGGACAATTTAAATATTCCTATTACAAGCTGTCTGGAACAGTTGATTCATTAAAAAACATAAACTAATGGTGTTAAAACTTTGTTGATGAGCTCAGTCACAATAAGTTCCAAAAATCAGACAAGTGATCCTCAGTAACAAAAAATACTCTGATTTTTTTGTTACTGAGGATCTGTTGTCTGTGACGAATATAGGCTTATTGCTTTGGAACACTACCTGGATTTCATGATTTTTTGGAAATTATTATGACTGAGCTCATCAATGAAGTTGTAAGACCACTAGTTTTTCTGTTTTTTTTATTTTTTCCTTAACACTTGTGGTGGTGAGGTTGGAACTAGACAGATTCCTATGCTTGTTCATTTTTTTATGAATAGATGATGAAACCTACCCCTACATCTTCACCTCTTAGCACAGGAATCCTGGGCAAAGCCAAACATAATGGTAGACTCAGTGACATAAAAACTTAAATCAGATGTGAGAATAGGTTGTGCAGCACCATGCATTTTGTGAAGGACGTGAAGTCTGAAAATCTAAAGCTTTGCTTGAAAACCACATTTATAAGGGCCAGGGTAAAAACAACAAGCAAACATCTAGGCTCACTACAACATTCTCACCTCCAACCTCTTGGCACAGAAGTATAAAGTGGGAAACGGATCTTAACTATTACTTTTATAAACATATAAGGATACTAGAATAACCTTCATCAGCATGAGTTTTAAGAAGGATATGAAGTCAAAAATGTGTTATTTTGTAACTATAGTCCTCAATGTTATGCACCACCGCCACAATTGTTATGAAGGACAGACCAAAAATATCAGGCAAAAGTCTGAACATTCTGTAATACTCATAGACCCTTCCCAATGAATCTCTCAACCTGTTAGCACAAAAATGTGGACCAAACCAAAAGTTATAGTAGGACAGTAGGACAAAGACAATCAGGGACACAGTTTTTAGTACTGTGTTTACAAACAAAAATCTGGAATTCTACAATATTTTCACCCCTTCCCAACAACCTCTTAGCACAAAAAGCGTAAATAAAGCCAAATGTAGAAAGGTAGGACAAAGGTGTGAAATCAGGATCATACTAATACTGCTTTTATAAATGTACACCAATCTAGACATTCAGCAATAGTCTCGCAGCCCCCTCCCCCAATCTCTCAGCCACTTAGCACAAGAAATCAGGACCAAGCACAAAGTAATGGTAGGACAAGGGCATAAAATTAGGGACACAATTTTAATGCAGCTTTTATAAATGTATATTTCGATCTGGACAGTCAGCAATATAACATATCTATATGTAGATAAACATCTCTTCTACCCCTCCAAACTTCTAGCATAAGAAATCTGTAAAAACACAAATAATGGGAAGACAAAGAGATAAGATCACATTTTAAGCACTGCTTGTGCAAACTGATAAAAAAAACTGGACATTTGCCAATATTCTCAAACCTTTTAAAATGATCTGTCTTTAAAAGCACAGATGAAAAAGAAGAAACTCCTGGCGGCCCTGAATCACTTATCTCTCGCCATCATGTCCTCAAATTCTTACTTGCTCACTCACTCCCTGATATATTGTAGTCTAAACAAATAATCCTTACTAGAATGAACTCTAGTACAGATAAAAATGCTCACAGCAAATGCCTGAGCTACTGCACTCCTTCCATAGAAAAAAAAATTCTGAACTGCAATCAATTAGGGTCATTGCTTTACTGAAGTGGACCTGCTAGATTGCAGCTTTTTTGTTGACATCATCACCTCCTCAGTGAAAGAAGTAAAAAAAGTCAACTGATGACCTGCTTTGGTCTTGGTGTCATTTGAGTACTGGTGTGGGGCACAAGAGAAACCCACTGCATCTGATTTTAGAGCAAATGTGTTGTGAACTACAAGCACAGGAGCACTTGTAGTAGACATATTAAATTCCTATGTGGACTGAAATATAATTTCAAATGTTATGACTCACAGTACCTCCTCTCCCACTTACTTAACTCTTGTTCTGTTACTGTGATCTTTTTACAAAGATTGCTAAATATCCTATTTTATTCACTCTCTCCTGTATATAAATATACATCATGGTATGTTTGCATTTCAGTCATGGTTCTCTATGTACCATGTTCCTGCTACTTCCCATGGTTTTGAAGAGACTTGGATTTTCAGTAAAGAGATGGAATTTGTTTCCTTCTTCAGGTCCATTATGCATAAACTGGTGTATTTTGTAAGAATTGCCTTAAGCAGGGAACATATTGTACAATGTGAAGCTGTTAGACAAATTGGAATCCTGTCATAAGGGAGGTACCTTCTCCAAGAAAGTATGTAAATAACCTGAATTTATCATCCAGTTTACTGTTATGGTGCTCATTGTGACATCCCATGTCTGGGCCAGTAATCAAGGAGCTGGAATCCTCACCACTGACACTGGAGAGGGACTTTGACTTGGAACACAAATGGATACACCCAACATTTCTAGATGCAGCTCCCTGCATCAAGCACAATTTCCCTTAAGAGCAGACAGAGAACACACTCAGTCCAAGGTATGGATTTCTCTATCTGTCTCCCTCCAGGTCCCCAGTGAGACTCCCCACTGGCAGCTATAGAGTTGAGACCTCAGCTGAGTGTCCAAGCCATGTTCTCCAGCACCCTCTGTGTGAAACCAGTGAATCATGTCCTTGCTCCAAACGGTTAACACACACACTCTTTGAGAATTGATTACCACACTGTCACACACACCTGTGAAAAGCTGGCACCTATTTACTAGCTATACTCCCTTCTGCCCAGACTATAAAGTAGTGAAACTGACACCAGACACTCCAAAGTCAGCTACTCTAAGGCACTTGCAAGGGTACCTAATTATACTGAGTGAAATTAATATGAATACAAATGGTAGTTTGACCAACAGCAAGGCTTCCAGGAGCAGCCAGAGCTGTCACCAAATATATATAAGTATTCTCAGAGATTAAAATATTCTCTAAAAGACCAGCCACAATGAAAAGTTAAATATATTTAATAATAAATAAGAAAAGAACATGAAAATACTAAATATCCATTTACAGTAAACACCAGAGTTTCAATCACAGGAAATATTAAAATAGCACAGATGAATAGATTCACACAGATATAGAAAAACAATACTTAACTAATCTCACTATATTTTCCTGAAAAATCTAAAGAATTACTATTCCCTGGTTCACTTACTAGAGCAAGGCATGATGAAGTAGGTGAGGGGTCCTTCTTTGTCAGGTTCCAAAAAGAGTGCAATGGGACTTCAGTCTCACCTAGTATTAAAATATCATTTTATTAATGGATTACAGAATGACATCACATACATATGATCATCTGACTTCTGATTCCCATGCCACCCCCCTCCCCTTGTCTGGAAGCTGTCAGGATTCAACACATGTGTCAATAATACACACACACATACACACACACACACACACACACACACACACACACACACACACACACACACACACACACACACACACAGACTTGTTAAGATCTGTTGCAGCTCCTGGAAGTAATAAAACAATTTCAAACCTTCATCCTTCCAGAGTAGCAATTAGTTCACCCCAAGACAATACAGAATGCTTCCTAATACATACTTTTTGTCTCTGGCTGCATTGAGAACTGTAGTTTCATAGGTGTGTACTAGGCCAATGGCCTTGGAGCCTTTACAAGCCTAGCCTATAAAAGTACCCTGGCATCATGCCGCTGTTAATTCCTGGTGCCTCTATCAAGTAGACCCACTGGAGTGATCCCCGGGGAGAACTTTCTATTTCCCATCCACTCATCAAGATTTCTCTTGAAAAGGTCCAGTGAGATGCTCTGCTTGACATGTATGGGAAGTCTGTTCCAGAGCATGGATAGTTTCTGGGTTATGAACCTGAAACTCCAGCATGTTCTGTTGATTGTGGTAATGAGGTTGAGGTCTCTGGAATGTGTGGTGCAGAGGGATTGGCATTTCTTTAGGTGTAACATTTCTAACAGGGCTGGGTCAGACATGGCTTTGTAAGTCAAGCAGAGATCACCTCCTAATAGACGATATGAGACAGAGAAAAGCTGGAGTTTATTTAGTTTGTCCATGTAGGGCATGTGTTTAAGGCATAGGATACTCTTCATGAGGTACTTTTATGGGCTTTCCAGCTGTTGCAGGTGTTTAGTGAGGTACATGCCAAATGCGGCATTATACTTGATGATTGGTCTAATTAGGGAAGAGTAGAGAGAGATGATGACCTCTTTCTTCCTGGATGCAAAACCCTTGGTAATGATATGTGCCACATAGAAGGACTTTCTGACCACAGTGGCAATGTGGTGGTCAAAGGAGAGGTTGCTGTCAACCTGTGTCCCCAGATCTTGTAAAATGCCTTCAGTGTTCATTGGACTACCATCAATGTGGTAATCAGTGGGAACTGAGTTTTTCCCAAAGGGAATGATGACACATTTTTTGGCATTAAGCTTAAGGCCATGGTTTCAACACCAGTTGGTCTCTGTGAGGCCTTTCTGTAGGATGTCTACATCACTTGGGGAGTTAATAATGGCTCCCAGCTTGCAATCGTCAGTGAACCTGG
This sequence comes from Protopterus annectens, assembly GCF_019279795.1. Classification (NCBI taxonomy): domain Eukaryota; kingdom Metazoa; phylum Chordata; order Ceratodontiformes; family Protopteridae; genus Protopterus; species Protopterus annectens. The sequence continues at coordinate 1,255,814,929 of NC_056739.1, forward strand.
TCAGCCAGAGTCCTTCTGTGTTGGCCTGGACTTCTGAGAAGTAGATGCCAAACAGGAGAGGACCCAGGACTGATCCCTGTGGGACTCCACTCATGACTGGTCAGCAGTCTGACTTGGAGTCTGCAACTTTCACACTGTGGGTTCTGTCTGTGAGCCAATTTGCAACCCACCTAGTGATATAGGGGTTGATGCCTAGTTTGGTGAGTCTATAAATAATTCCTGAGCAGGGAATGGTATTAAAGGCCTTGGCCAGATCAAAGTAGACTGTATGAACTGTCTTGCCCTCATCCACAGCTCTGATGACTGACTCAAAGAAGTCAACCAGGCTGAGCAGGCATGATCTACCCTACACAAAACCAAACTGCATGGGATCCAGAATTTGGAGATTCCCTGTATCCTTGTTAATTAGGTCCATGATGATACGCTCCATAGCCTTACATATCAGACTTGTCAGGCTAATGGGGCAATAATTCCCAGGGTCTATATTCACTCCCCTTTTATGGAGAGGGATGACTGTAGCAGTGAGCCATTCTGTAGGGACAAAACCTGAGGTGAGGCTGTGATTGAACAGGGCAAACAGCTGTGGTGCCAGTTCACTTTGTAGTTCATGTAGAATACAGCCAGGGATATTGTCGGGTCCCATGGAAGCTGTATTCTTGGCCTTGGACAATGCAGCTTTAACCTGTGCTGCAGTAATGCTGTGTGCCTGCTATTCTTCTGGTATTGTGATTGGTCCTTTGGGGGGGAGAGAGGGGTAAATTTGGCACTGAATCTGTTGGCCAGTATGTTGGCAATATCTGTTCCCTCAGTATAGGAGGTACCATTGTGCAGTAACACAGAGCAAATCTGGGTATTGCTGTGAAGATTCTTGCTATAACTGTAGAAGGCTTTGTGGTTGTTTTTAGTCTCTGCCACAATTCTGCCTTCATAGCTAGCTTTAAAGGTTTTGATGAGGGATCTCAACTTTTTGTTGAGGCTAATAAGGGAGTTTTTCCAATCTCAAGACTACACCTTTTTCTCCAACAGTTTCCTCCTTCTATTGTAGAGTTTGTTAATGGCAGGGGACCACCAGATTGGCTATCTTTTTTGGAGGAGAGCGTCTAGGGTCTGTTGTGCATGGCTAGTTCCATTCATTTATGTACGTGTTCGTACAGTACATTGGTGTATGATTCGGTGGTCATGCACCTATTTTCCATTTGCATGGGTGCCGTGAAGTTAGCCACCTCTGTTTTTAGGAGCACAAAGTCAGCTTTGGAGAAGTTTTTCATGGTGGTTACCTTTGCTGGTGGTGTGGGTGAGATATGGATTTCCATGGTAATTAGTTTGTGGTTGGATCTAACCAGGGAGAAATTGACTATTGGTGTTTAGAAACAATCTTTATGGCTTAAGCCAGGTAATTTAAATTCAAAATATTTTCAAAGTTAGGTGGTTTGAGATTAACCTCTTCTCTGCCTAAGCCAGGTAATTTAAATTCAAACTATTTTAAAAGTTAGGTGGATTGAGATTAACCTCTTCTCTTCCAGTATCCTCTGTTAAAACATATGCATTTAAACAGTTACAATAATGCATACATATTTCTTTTTGTGTCCAGCAGGCCACATTGTTGGTACATTTTTAACACAAATATTTTTCAGCACAAGAATCTGTGCAAATCAGCTTAATATACAAATCACATAATTCTTTACAAAATTCCAGGTAACTGTGCTGGCATATGTTACACATCCACTGCCCTACTTCTCCTGCCATAGGTAATACCTCAACTTTTCACATCTTTCCCCACTTTGAAGACTCAAGCTAGTTTCTCAAGTGACCTCTGAGAAACGTTGCTTGAGAAGAATGGGTCTGTCTTGGAATACTGTAACTCATAGCCTGTCTTGAGAACCCATCTGCATTGGCATTGCTGACCCCACTACAGTGCTGCACTGCCATGTCATATGTGTGCAATCCTAGGCTCCACCATAGTAACTTGGCATTTTGCTGGCTGGCTCAATATAGCCCTCAGGCTCCTCCTGCCTCCTACTGCAAATACTTAGCACAAGGGCCTCCCTGTCATAGTAAGGCTTCATCATATTATCATGCTACAATTTGTGCCCCTGCCTCCTGCCTAGCAGTTCTACCATGTAGTTAACATCACTGACCTTCCTTACCACTTTGAAGGGTCCCTTCCAAACTGCCTGCAGCTTAGTGTATCTGACAGGAATGAGCACGATAACCTGCTGTCCCACAGCATACTCTCGCGCTCAAGCATTCCTGTCATACCAGACATTTTTCTGCTGTTCGGCTCCTGTCAGGTTCTCCTGGGCAAAGTCCATGAGTTCCCTAAGCTTTGTCCTGTAGTTTAAGCCATATGCCACAACAGACTGCTTGTGGGATTCACACTCACCCTCCCACTCATCACAAATCAAATCTAAAGGCCCCCTCACCCTATGTGCATACAGAAACTCAAAGGGTGAAAAACCTGTGGGTTCCTGAGGTACCTCTCTGTATGCAAACAGATGGGGAAAATATTTGTCCCATTCTCTCTTAAACTGGTCTGCAAATGCCCGTAGCATGGTCTTTACTGTAGAGTTTAACCTCTCCACAAGACCATTAGTCTGATGATGGTAGGGGGTGTTTTTTATGTGCTTCACCCCACATTTCTTCCACAGACAAGCTAGCAGGTCTGACATGAAATTGGCACCTCTGTCAGTCAGTATTTCTCTTGGGAAACCTACCCTGCTGAAAATCACTAATAAAGCATTTGCCACCTTCCCTGCCTCAACAGAAGACAGAGCCAATGCCTCAGGGTATGTAGTAGCATAATCTAGTACCACTAGGATATACTTCTTCCCTGTGGGACTGGAGTACACAGAGGCCCCACAATATCCATAGCTACCCTATGAAATGGCTTCTCAATCATAGGCAAAGGCATCAAGGGAGCCTTGACCTTGCCTCCTGCCTTGCCTACTTTTTGGCACTGCTCACAGGTCCTGCAGCACCCTGTTACATCCTTTGCATAATACGTCTTTTGGTACACTTTATGACCATATGACCTGCAAAAGGAATGTCATGGACTACGGCTAGAATTGCCAGATAGCAGGCTCTAGGCACTACCAACAGCTGTATTATCTCACCCTCTAGCTCCCCCTTAGAGGTCCACTCTCTATACAGTAACTCTTTTTCCATTATACATACTCTCCTTTTCCTTGAGAATCCGGCACCTCCCTTGGTACCTCCCTCAAGCCTCACAGTGCAAGGTCTGAGAGTTGAGCCTGTTTCAACACTGTCTTTGTAACTCTTCCCAGCTCCCCTTCCACAGGAAGTCTGGTATCCTCTGACAGCAGTGCCTCACTGTCAGCCTGGGTACTACCACTCACATCTGCCCTTGCAATCACCCTGCCCAAAGGAATGCCATACCTATCAGCAGCTGTGGCTCACCTTCAGGCTTACTGCTACAGGGTAGCTCCCTTCCTGAAATAGCCACTTCCCCTGGTTTCAGGTATGGAGTCTGTCTAGGTCTTCTCCAGGCTGTCAGACCCACATGCCTGTCGCCAAACTTGACTGCTTGTTACTGCATGCACACAAGTTACTGCATTATAAGAATCATTCTCTATCAAGACACCTGCAGGGATATCCTCAAACACACCTATTTGTTTGCTTCCTTTTCCACCCTCCTGGTCAAGGTGATCCCTGGCCAAATTAATTTGGAATGGGGCCCCTTAAAAAGCTCTCACTGGAGTAGCCTGCCCAAGCAAGTACTGCTCCTCTTTAACAGTTGCAGGGTTCACAGTGGTTATGTCAGAGGCCATGTCTCTGTTAGCAGTGGCCTGGTTTCCTTCCACTAATTTAGGATATAACCTCTGGTGATAGTTTGGTACCCTTGTTGTCTCCAGACAACGTACCACTGGCATGCTGTTACTACCACTTGCTGGCTCCCCCACCTTTTGTTCCCCACCTTGCCTCTGTGGACATGTATATGATATATAGTCCCACTGGTTACATTTAAAAGATTTAACCTTTGATCCTGGCTGTGTACCTGAACTAGTGGCTTCCCCTGTTACTGATGGACTCTGTTGGGATGGTTTAGACTGCCCACCATGGGTTCCATTTTATTCATGTACAGCACTGGGTATCCCCTTCCTGTGTAGTGATGTCCTGCTTGCTAAGTAGAGAGCCCCCCTTTTCCCTAGCTCATCTGCAGAGTTACACTCTCAGTCTGCCAACCAGATTTTCATGTCCTTAGACAAAATGCTAAGGGCTAGTTCCCTCACCAAATAGTCTGGCAGTCCTTCAAAAGTGGTGACCTTACACCCACTCACCCACCTATGAAAATAAGTGCCTAACTCAGCAATATAATCATGCACACTTTCATCTGGCTTGTGTTTATGCTCACAAAACCTTTTTTCTCTGTAAGCTTCAGGTGTTAAAACATTCAAGTAAACATTTCTTTACTTTATCATAGTTTAAACAATCAATATCAGACAATTTAGAAACAGCAGTTACAGCTTTACCATGAAGTAAGGGGGGTCAGGAAACATACCCCCAGAGCCCTTGGTCAACCTTATACTGTTTACATACCGTTTCAAATATGTGAATAAAACTATCAAAATTTTCACTGTCTGTAAAATGTGGAACAAATATACTGACTTTTATTGCTTCTGTGTTGCGATTATTCCCTTCCCCATCACCTCCATGAGCCTGGCAAAGAGCCAGCATCTCCTAATCATGTTGACGCTGATTCTCATTTTCTTCAACCTCTAAACACCGCAGTCTGTCTGCTGATTCTAATTCCATACAGTTCAAGTCTCTTTAACTTTAGATAGATTTTTAAGTCCTCTGAGGAAAAGGTGAACTGTCTTGTTTCTGAGAGCTGTACATCCCCATCATCAAACTGATTGTCCTCCTGGTTGCTAGTTTGAGCTGTGACTAAGGCTGAAATCATTCCCTCTTAAATCAGGTTGGCATACACCAGCCTTTGGCTTCACACATCTTGTCAAATTGGTTTATTGTCAACTTGGCCATAATCTTCTGCTGACATCTTTTCCTGCTTTCCCTGACTAAACTTTACTAACAACCCCCCCAAAAAAAATGTTGCGAAAATGAAACACTGTATGTTTACCTTCTGGCTGCCAAGAATACACACACCTTTAGTGACAACTGCTTATAGGCTATAGACATTCAATTAATATCCCACCACTGCCACCAAAATGTGATGTTCCCTCTCTGGACCAGTAATCAAGGAGCCTGAATCCTCAGCACTGACACTGAAGAGGGGTGTTCACTTGGAACAAAAATGAATGCACCCACTATTTCCAGATGCAGCTTCCTGCATCAAGCATGATTTCCCTTAAGAGCACACAGGGAACATACTCAGTCCAGGGTCTGGATTTCTCTAGCTGTCTCTCTCCAGGTCTCCAGTAAGACTGCCCACTAGCACAGCTATAGAGTTGAGACCCCGTGTTGTGCTAGTTACTTATAAAAGTAATAAGTTACTATTACTAGTTACTTTTACGTGAAAGTAGTATGGTATTATTACTTATTACTTTTCTAAAAAAAGTAATATATTATTACTACTAGTTACTAACTAAAGTAGCTAGTTACTGTTGAGTTACTTTTACATAACTATAGTTTATCAATTCTCATATTCAGATTTACTCACATAGTACCTGTGTGTGAGGAATGCATGCTAACTGCACATGGATCCGAGTGTATTAAAGATGTATACACAGTGTTACAATAATGATGGATAGCATTTCACAGTTTACAAAGTCCCACAGACTAATCTTTATAGCTAGAGAGTTGCAATTTGATACTTAAACCAAAGTACACACAGCCAGAAACACAAGACCCATAACAGGTTACAACTCATCAAATTTTCAACAATATACATTAGGCTAATCTGCTAAAACTAATGCTGAGGGTACACAAATGCTTACAGAAAATGTCATATAGGTCTAACAAAACTGTTAACACAACAACGTCAACCAAAATATCTCTTTATATAACTATTAACAATGACTACACATTTCTGTTGGCTTGAAGAAGGAGCAACTTTTCAAACTGTTCATCGGTGAGTCTATTTCTTCTTGCAGTCAGAACTTGCCATCAAGACTGAACAGGTGTTCAACAGGTGCTCTACCTGACTATAGGGTAACTGTTGAGAGAAGACATTTCTCTGGAAGGGTCAGCCAGATACATGTCCATCTGAGAAGATATGCTGACATTGGCTGGCGTTGACTCTTTGAAGCTGAAGAAGCTGTCTTCGGCAGTTAATGCAGAAGCCTCAGATGACCCATGTGCAGGTTCATCCAGTATCTGCATGGCATCAAGGAGCAGAGCCTTGCCTCTGAGATTCTGCTCTTCACTGTCCATCCATCAGAAACGGAACTGTGGATTCACTATGCTAGCCAGAATGAGCTCTTCATGCTCCACAAGGTGATTGAACCGAGGCTCAGTGCCTTTAAAAAGAGCATCAACTAATGGCACAACAAGCTTCACAGACTGCCTGATTTTGGACAACTTGTTTTTCAGGCACATAATAGTGGAGATCAGGATTCCCATGAAGCTTTTCAGCTCTGACTGCAGGATGCTCAGAGCCATTGCCAGGGGCTGTATTGCTTGCACAAACTCGGCAACAAAGGTAATTTCTGCAGGCCTGAAGATGGCAATTCTAATCTGTTCATAGGTTCATAGGTTCATAGGTTGGTACTAGGCTATCAGCCCTAGGGCCTATACAAGCCTAGCCATAACAATTCTCTGGCTATTTCTTCCCACATTATTTACTTTCCTGGACCCCTGTCTAGCAGGGTGACTAACGTGATCCCTGGGGTGAATTTCCTTTCTCCCATCCAATTGTCAAGGTTCCTCTTGAAGAGGTCCAAAGAGGCACTCTGCTTGACATGTATGGGCAATCTTTTCCAGAGTCTGGGGAGTCTCTGGGTCAGGAACCTATCCCTCCAACATGTTTTGTTTATTGTGATGACAAGGTTTAGATCCCTGGAGCGTGTAGCTCTGAGGGATTGGGATTTCTTTAAGTGTAGCATGTCCAACAGCTCTGGGTTTGACATGGCCTTGTATGTTAAGCAGAGATTGCCTCTGAGTAGACAATATGCGACAAAGTATAGCTGGAGTTTTTTAAGGCGGTCAGCGTAGGGCATCTGCTTTAGGCCTGTGATTCTTTTAGTGAAGTATTTCTGAGGCCTTTCCAGTTGTTGCAGATGTCTTGAGAGGTACATACCAAATGGGGCATTGTATTCTATAATGGGTCTAATGAGGGATGAGTACAGTGGGACAATGACACCCTTTTTTCTGGATGAAAAGCCCTTCGTGATGAGGTGTGCCACATAGAAGGATTTCCTGACTGTTGTGGCGATGTGGTTATCGAAGGTGAGACCACTGTCTACCTGTGTCCCTAAGTCTCTTATCACACTTTCTGTGTTTAGTGTACTGCCACCTATATGGTAATTCATGGATACATGTTTTTTCCCAAAGGGGATAACAATACATTTCTTGGCATTGAGCTTGAGCCCATGGCTCTGGCACCAAGCATCTGTTTCTATAAGGCCCTTTTGTAGAGTATCCACATCATTTGGGGATTCAATAATGGCTCCCAGTTTGCAGTCATCTGCAAACTTTGTTAGCCAGAGTCCCTTAGTTGTTACCTGTACTTCAGAGAAGTAGATGCCAAACAAGAGCGGCCCAGGACTGAACCCTGAGGTACTCCACTTGTCACTTGTCTGGAGCTGGATTTGGAGTCGGCTACTTTTACAGTGTGGGTTCTATCAGTAAGCCATTTAGCAACCCATTGGGTGACATAGGGATTAATGCCCAACTTAGTAAGTTTATCATTCAGCCAGCCTTCACCCTGAGTTGCAATGAGGTGAATTCTCTCCATCACATAGAAAGTGGGATTCTATCATGTCGCATTGGGAATAATCAATGCCAGATCACACTTATTTCGAGCCACCTCAGCAGCTTGGGTGCTACGACTAGCCTTGTTCCAAGCAGCATAGCATTTGGCCATGGTGCTTCGCATGATCATTTTATATTGTGCATCATTACAAACAGATTCAGCATCTTGCATGGCAACTAGGTTCAATGTGTGTGCTGCACATCTTGGATGGGAAGGCAGTAAATAGGTGTTCTCACTTTGCCCTGACTGACTCAGCATGGCTGTCACGCTGTTATAAATCACTTCACCATCATCATTCTCATCTTGGGACAGAATGCTTGTAGTCTCAGATCTCTCACACTCTGAGAAGACAGTGAAAGCCTTTACAAAATTACTGCCATTGTCAGTAATTGTTCCACACACCTTTTGATCTATCTTGTACTTGATGGAAATGCTCTCTAGAGTTGATGATATGAGATCATATGTATGCCTCCCCTGTAATCTACAGCATGACAAGCAGCTGACTTTCTTTGAAGTGTGTCACAGTTGATCCAGTGGGCAGTGACATCAAAGAAACTACGATTCTGATGCATCCAAATGCCAGCCGTAGTGTGCTGCATACTATCAACATTCATGCTGGAAGAAGCTGCAAGCATGTTCTTATCATTCGTAAGCATACTTAGCAGTACATTTCTATAAGATCATATATCTGGCAAATCTCTGTGGTTTTGCTTAAAGTTAAATCACTGTCTCAAAGCAAAATCTTTCTCACTGCATCATTATTAACACCACACACAAGTTTGTCTTTTATCAACTCATCTCAGATGACCAAATCTGCATGTTTTTGACTTGTTTCTCTAGTCAGTTATATATGCCTATAGTGCCTTTCCACTGTAATATTCATTTGAGGGTTGCACATTTCAGCCTGTACCACAATATGGCAGTGTTCCCCCTTCTCTGCATAAACAGCAGGTGCATACACAAATGTATGTTCTCTCTCAATGGATTCAGAACCAGCTAAATTGAGCAGAATAAATGCTTTTGTATATGCGTCTTTATCAGAAAAAACAGCCTGTTTGAAAATATCATATTCTTGCTTAAACACTCTCCAGTTTTCAGCAATATTATTATCAAACACAAGTGGATCAGGTCTGTGAAATCCCTCTGCCATGCCAAATAAATGCCAAACGCACACCAGGTACTCTTTGAAATAACTGTACTCTTTGAAAAGACTGTACTGTAATACTGCACACACTGCCAACACTTTGCACAATTTAGATACTTTGAATTATTTTAGTTAATGCGAAAAAGTAGTACATTGCGAAAAAATACAGTTGTTTTCTCTTTTTTGAACATTTTGTATGATTTGGATATTGTTTCAAATGTTTTTTCAAGTACATTTTTCAATATGTTGCAATTCTGATTATTTTGTTTATTCAGTAATTGGTTTGGAATGCTTTGCTTTATATTCATTGAGGGAAAATCATTTAAATGAGTTTAAGAACCTGGAAATATTTTCTGACCAGTTTACGAGTCATTTGCAAGTCGTTTGAGCCACTCTTGTATATTCCTCCATTTCTGACTGTAATCCTCATGGTTTTAAGAATTTTTGACTTCGGATCCCATTCTGACAACATGTCACTCACACACGACAATATGTTGGAAGGAAATGTAAAGTATAGAAACATGGCTCATTCTGGGAAAGATAATGAGGGACAGGAACCCGTGTTTTTTGTGAATAAATATTCTCCGTTTTTGGAGATATTGAGAGGTCTGGTGAACAGGTTTTGGTCCATCATTCTTAATGATGAGAGGTTTGGAAGAAATTTTCCTCACAGGGTTACATTTTCATACAGTAGATCACAACATTTGAAAGAATTAATAATGATGGGAAAGTTAGATAGAAAACATGTTAGAAAGGATAGTTTTCCCTGTGGGAAATGCATTGTATGAAAGAAAATTAAAAACATAGATGGGACCAATATCACTGGAAAAACATACAAGGCCAGAGATTATTATAATTGTGAATCAGGGGGAGTTATTTATATTATTGGGTGTGGCTGCAACAGGGTTAAATCGTATATAGGTCAAACGAAAAGAGCAGTGAAGAAAAGAGTTATGGAACACTTGGGTGACATTACGAGAGGTAGGATTGAAAGTCCTGTTGCGGAGCACTTTATTAGAGCTCATGAAGGCTTGGATAGATCCTTCTTTTTCAGTGTGTTGGCTAAGCCCAAACAGTTGAAAAGGAATGAATTAACCAGTAATCTAGCTCTGCTGGAAACCAAATGCATCATTACTTTCAAAACCCTTTATCCTAGGGGGTTAAATCTAGACTTAGAACTGAATATTAGGGCTTAAAGGAATACATTAAGATTTGTTTATGTTTGATATGAAATAGTGTTGGGGAGTTTACATTAATGGTCACACAGTTCTGTTGTGCGTACTATTAGTTGGAAATATGCACATACATATGTATGATATATATTGTAGCCATTCATATGATGAAATCTGGTTAATGTTGAAATTGATTATGAATATTTTATATATAATTATACATATATATATTTTTCATATCTATTTATTTATTTTCTCTCCAAAGTAAATTGTTCAAAAATATTTCTTTACCAAAAGTGGTGCACATGAAATTTGTATAATTTGTAATAGAAAATGTATTTAAAACATAATATGCACTTTAGTATGTTTAACTGAATAATTGATGTTAATCAAATTTAAATGGATGTAATTAATTGAATGATGTCATAGTATATAAAAATGGCTGCTTGGTGTAAACTTTATTCCTTGAAGGCATAAGCCGAGGTATCGGATACACCAGTAAAGAATTTTCTACATATTCTGGAGTGGTGTGTGTTTTTTTGTTTGATGAGAATTCACAGTTTGTTTCTGTAATACTGCACACACTGCCAACACTTTGCACACTTTAGATACTTTGAATAGCTTTAGTTATTGCGAAAAAGTAGTACATTGCGAAAAATACAGTTGTTTTCTCTTTTTTGAACATTTTATATGATTTGGATATTGTTTCAAATGTTTTTTCAAGTACTTTTTTCAATATGTTGCAATTTTGACTATTTTGTTTATTCAGTAATTGGTTTGGAATGCTTTGCTTTATATTCATCGAGGGAAAATCATTTAAATGAGCTTAAGAACCTGGAAATATTTTCTGACCTGTTTATGAGTCATTTGCGAGTTGTTTGAGCCACTCTTGTATATTCCTCCATTTCTGACTGTGTGCCTCATGGTTTTAAGAATTCTTGACTTCGGATCCCATTCTGACAACATGTCACTCATCTTGTGTATTCAAATAAAATGACAAGGCTTGGGTTTTCATTTAAGATATTTATTACACAGAAACACATCAGGATGGATGACTGGAACATAAAACTTAAACTTGCTAACTGACTGAATGCTACACACATACATGCTTTCATCCAGCTGCTTACACAAAATGGCACTCTGCTTGCATGTGTGCGCAATACTTTTATGCATGTGCCCATGAACTACAGTGGCTTTAAAATTACAGCACACACACTATGATGTACACCCCCTGTGTTCAAGTGGGTTTCCTCAAGGTGTTCCGGTTTCCTCCCACATTCCCAAGACATGCTGCAGGTGGATTAGACATTCTAAATTGGCTCTAGGTATGAGTGTGTGCATGCATGTGTCTTCTGAAGAAGGTTGAGAACTGGGCTGGCAACTCAACAATATAAAACTCCACTGCCACTTGTTCTGCAGACTGATGATCCACCGTGGTGATCCCTAATGGGGACAGCCAAAAGGAGAAGATGACAACTAGTCTTTATAGCTAGACAGTCACAGATAATAATTAAACCAAACCAGCCAGCCGTCCAAGACCTGTAAAAACACATTTGCCTATTTTCAGCAACTAACTATCAAAACCTGAAAAGAATTTTAAATAGAATATAACAAAATATTGTCAAGACAAAAGTTGGTTGATCATAGATCCACTTGAAGAGTCCTGCTTGGTGCAGTGTGTTGGGGTATCAAGTGCTCAACTGATGAGTGATGAGTTTGATTCCAATTGATGGTGTATGAAGAACCAATGCCATTTATTATACTGCAATGTAAGGATATGATCTCTAACAGGCTAGAATTGTCCCAGGTTTAGGAGATGTTTTAGTGGGTGTGAGTCCCAAAGTATCAGGGCAGGGCTGGAGTCTGGTCATCATTAGCTTTCACTTCCTTGCAGTGCCAAAAAAATGAAGTAAATTTTGCTCCAGACTAATTCTAATGATCTATTATGAATGATATGTGCTATGAGTTGTGTCAACATTATGTTGTAATTTTTTATCTAAATTGCCACTTCAAAGTGTCTATTACCTACTAACATCTGATTACTATCCATACTATATAGGGACCCCAGAAATTTTACATCACTCTTTAGGAGGCTATATCATCCATGTTGAGAACCACTGGTTTAAGCAAAAGTAACTCAAAAGTAACTCACATTTAAGTTACTAGTTGCTAAAAAAAGTAACATATTAATATTACTAGTTACTATTTTGAAAAAGTAACTAGTTATATTACTAGTTACTAGAAATTGTAATATATTACAGTAATACATTACTAATTGTAATATATTACTCCCATCACTGTTGAAACCTCAGCAGAGTGTCCAAGCCAAGTTCTCTAGCACCCTCTCTGTGAAACCAGTGCTTCATGCCCCTGCTCCAAACATCTGACACACACACACACTGTCTTTGGAATTTGATTTTCACAGACACACACACACACACACACACACACACACACACACACACACACACACACACACACACACACACACACACACACACACGGGAAAGGTTGGTACAGATTTACTAGCTATGTCTCCTTCTGCCTGGACTATAAAGTAGTTACACCAGCACTGACACTCCAAGGACAGCTACTCTGAGGCACTTGCAAGGGTACCCAGTTGTACTGAGTGAAATTAATATTCATACAAATAGTAGTTTGACCAACAGCAAAGCTTCCAGGAACAGCCAGAGCTGTCACCAAATATATATAAGTACTCTCAGAGATTAAAATATTCTCTAAAAGATGAGCCACAATAAAAAGTTTAAGTATATTTAATAATAAATAAAAGAACATGAAAATACTAAATATCTATTTACAGTAAACACCAGAATTTCAGTCGCAGGAAATATGAAAATAACACAGATGAATAGATTCACACAGATACAGAAAGACAGTACTTAACTAATCTCACTATATTTTCCTGATTGATCTAAAGAATTACTATTCTCTGGTTCACTTACTAGAGCAAGGCAAGATGAAGTAGATGAGGGGTCCCTCTTTGTGAGGTTCCAAAAACAGAGCACAATGAGACTTCAGTCTCATCTAGTGTTAAAATATAATTTTTAGTTATGGATTACAGAATAACGTCACATACATCTGGTCATTTGACTTCTGGTTCCCATGCTACCAACTTGGCTAGAAGTTGTCAGGATTTAGCACATATTTGTCAATAAAACACACACACATAGCTTTGCTAAGATCTTCTGCACCTCCTGGAAGTCATAAAACAATTTCAAACCGCCACCCTTCCAGAGTAGCAATTAGTTCACCCCAAAGACAATGCAGGAAGCTTCCTAGTACATACTTTTTGTCTCTGGCTGCATTGAGAACTGCAAGATACAATCTTTATGGCCTAAGCCAGGTAATTTAATTTCAAACTATTTTATAAAGTTAGGTGGATTTAGCTTGATGTCTTCTCTTCCAGTATACATTTAAACAGTTACTGTATTACTTATTTCTTTTTCTGTCCAGCAGGGCACACTGCTGGTACATTTTTAATACAACCAGCTTTAGAAATACAGTTTTTAGTACAATCATCTGTACAAATCAGTTTGATATTCAAATGACATATAATGCTTTACAAAATTCTAGCTGTGCTGGCATATGTACACATCCACTGCCCTACTGCTCCTGGCATAGCTGGCAGTACCTCACATTGTCACAGTCAGTACCTCCAACTTCCAGACTGCAGGGCAGTTCTGCTTTGTCAGACAACTAGAGATTATTTCATACTAAAACAAAACATCAAAGTGAAGCCGACAGTTGAGTCACTAATATCACTGTTGTAGTTATAAATGAGAGCATCTGTAACCATTTCTATGATACTGGTAAACAATGAAACAGGCATATTGCCTGACCTTTACTTTGCTTTAATTTAGATGTGAAATATGCTGAGGTTATTTATAAACATCTTTGTTTTAAAGCCACAACATGCAAATCCTCTCGGTCTTGTTTTTAAAATACAGCAAATGGTAGACTATCATTCAAACATGTATCTCAATAAACATCCCTCATTTATTTTAGTTTCAGACTAGGAAATAATATGAATACTGAAATTGTATTCTGCATAGTTAACATAGTTTACTCCTGTGTCACAATGTTACCACTATAAAGAAACTGAAGGCATCTGTATTAAATAATCCAGTCAATACAGTTTAAATAAGCTATTCCTACAAAGGTTCTCGTAAAGCAAATATTTCAGAATGGACCCAGTGACTTATTTCACACACACACACACAAATATATGTACATGCATGTGTGTGCACACACATCACACAGACAGAGGCATACAAGCACACACACACAACCAGCTTTCAAATGCTGCTGAAATCCTACAGAATATGTATCAAGCATAATGAACATAATAAATATTATATGTTCAGAGTCCCATAAAGTTGAGACCTTTTATAGATGAGGTTGAATAAGAACACAATTGTAATGTATCTATGTGGTAAGGGGTTGTCACTGCTTTGTTAACCTAATTTACTTTAACATTTTACAAATCAAAATGGACTACATTTATTCTTGCATGCTATGAGATATACATTAGAAAAGAGAAATACAGCAATTAAAAAAGGAATGAGCAAACATAATTTAAGAGAATCTTAAAACTAAAGCAGCAAGATCAGGTTTATAGACAATTATTTCAGCGTGTTTTAATTATCAGTCTATGTAAAATGGGTAGAAGTAAGGAAATGACATCAAGCAAAGACTGAAGCATGTCAGGAGTATTTGTACAAGCACTTATGTAGGCACTTTTTATGTGCAGTACCATATGGTAATAACATATGTATGCTATGACCCTTCTAACCTCTGCCTGAAGTGACAACATGGAGATGCCTCTGTACTTTAGCAGGAAGAGTCAGTGTATAGATGAATGCCTGCTCATCACTTCCACCACATGGAAGAAGAATAACTTGAAGCTGGGACTTGATTCTGCATTACAGTGCCTTCAGTCGGTGATGCTTAGTCTTTCACTGTATTAGAAATGTCATGATTACAGCAGGCTAGTACCTTCTCAGTAATGCAGCAGTTAAGAATACATATTAGCACAACAGTCAGGATCTATCTCCACTAATAACAAACTTAAAAGGAATACAAACACTCACAAGTATTTTTATAGGATGGTGTGTGCAGAATAACTTTTGCACTTGAATCACCCAGATTTCATTCTGTTTTTAATATTGCTTTTGAAAAATGGGGAAAAGACCATTGTTCTGGTGTTTTTTTTCTATTTACCTGAACAGCCAGAGGTCATTTGTACATTACACAAGTCTGTATACTGAAAAAAATGTGTGCACCTAGAACTCTAATATTATGTTTTGTTTTAAAGGCTCTCACATTTCTTTGTTAAGCAACACAGAATGACCATGAGAACCATTTAGTCACTATCACTAGGTAGGTGCTAGGCTATCTGCCCAAGGGCATTTATAAGCCTAGCCAGAGTGTGTTGGCTTTCACCGCCCCATTGATTAAATAACTGATCCTCTGTCAAGCAGAACCAATGAAGTGATCCTAGGGGTGTATTTTCTGTTACCCATCCACTCATCAAGGTTTCTCTTGAAGAGTGTTAGTGAGGGGCTCTGCCTAATGTAGTTTAGAATTTTGTTCCAAAGCATGGGGAGTCTCTGCGACAGGATTCTCTCTCTCCAGCATGTTCTATTTATTGCTGTGGTGTGGTTTAGCTCACTAGAGTGCGTGGCTCACAGTGACTTGGATTTCTTTAGGTGGAGCATGTCCATCAATTGTGAGTTGGACATGGCTTTGTAAGTCAGGCAGAGATCACCTCTGAGTAAGTGATATGCCACTGAGTACAGACGGAGTTTTTTCAGTCAGGCTGCATAGGACATATATTTGAGGCCAGTAATCCTTTTGTGGTCTTTCCAGCTGTTGGAAGTGTCTTGTGAGGTACATCCCAAATAGGGCATTGTACTCTATGATGGGTCTGATGAGTGACAAGTAGAGGGGCACTATAATCTCTTTATTTCTAGATACGAACCCTTTAGTAATTAGATGGGCCACATAGAAGGATTTCCTAACTACATTGGCAATATGATTATCAAAGGAGAGATTACTATCTACCTGGGTCCCCAGATCTCTTATTACCTCTTTTGTATTAAGGGGACTGCCACCTATGTGGTAATTCGTGGGTGTTTTATTTTTTCCAAATGGGATGACTATGCATTTTTTGGCATTTTGCTTGAGGCCATGACTTTGACACCAGGTGTCCATCTCAGTAAGGCCCTTTTGGAGGATGTCCGTGTCAGCCAGAGAGTCAATTATGGCTCCCAGTTTGCAGTCATTGGCAAACTTGATTAGCCATAGTCCTCCTGCATTTGCCTGTACTTCTGAGAAGTATATGCCGAACAGTAGGGGTCCCAGGACCGAGCCTTGTGGTACACCCCTTGTGACTGGTTTAGAGTTGGACCTGGAGCCCGCTATTCTTACAGTGTGAGTTCTGTCTGTAAGCCAGTTGGCAACCCATCTCGTGATGTAGGAGTTTATGTTCAGGCTGATGAGTTTTTCTGAAATACCTGAGTGGGGAATGGTGTTGAAAGCTTTGGCGAGGTCAAGATAGGCTGTGTGAACCACCTTTCCTCTATCTATGGCCTTGGTGACTGTCTGAAAGAAGTCAACCAGGTTTAGTAGGCATGATCTGCCCTTAACAAAACTGAACTGGGTCGGGTCAAGTGTTTGGAGATTCCCAGTGTCTTTGTTAATGAGTTCCATGAAGATGCGCTCCATAGCCTTGCAGACCAGGCTAGTCAGGCGATAGTTACCAGGGTCAGTTGTGGCCCCTCCTTTGAGGAGTGGAATAACCATTGCTGTGCACCATTCTATTGGCAGGTAGCCTGTGGAGAGGCTGAGGTTGAACAGCGTGTTTAGGTGGGGGGGGGGTTAGTTCATTCTGTAGTTCATGCAAGACGTAGCCTGGGTCACCATCTGGCCCCATTGGTGCTGTGTTTTTGGCTTTTGAAAGGGCTGTTTTCACCTGTGCGTCTGTGATTTCCGGGACACTACACTTTTCCGGTATTGTTGTGGGCCCTTTTGGGGGTGCGAGGGGGTTGAAGTTTGTACTGAATCTATCTGCCAGGTTGTTGGCAATATCAGTAGGTTCAGTATATTTTGTGCTATTTTGCACTAGATCAGTGCATATCTGCGAGTTGCCACTCAGATTCTTAACATAGCTAAAGAAGGCTTTGTGGTTATCTTTTGATTCCTTGGCTATTTTTCTTTTGAAGTTAGCCTTGGATGATTTTATGAGGGACCTTAGTTTCTTACTGATAGTGATTAGGGATGTCTTTCCTTCTTGGGATTTGCTTTTTTTCTGAACTAGTTTCCACCTTCTATTGTACAGCCTGTTTATGGCAGGGGTCCACCAGACTGGTTTCCTTTGCTTAGAGGAGTGAGTCTTGGTTTTGCTAGGGATGGCATGATCCATGTATCCTTGTAGGTGCTCATAGAGTGCATTTGTAAAGGTTTCTGCATCTTGGGCAGCGTTATCCTTTAGCATGGGGGCTGTGAAACTTACCGCCTCTGTATTAAGTAAGGTAAAGTTTGCTTTAGAAACTTTTTTTTTACTGTGGTTTCCTTAGTTGGAGGTGGTGGTGGGGTGCGGAGATCCAGAGTGATTAGTTTATGGTCTGATCTAACCAATGACGGGTTGACCTCCGGTGTGGAACACCTGTCGCCCATGTTGGTGATGACCAGGTCCAATATGTTTTCACCTCTCATAGGGGAGTTTACCAGCTGATCTAGGGTGTTTGAGTTGATGAATTCCAGGAAGCGCTGTGCCTGGGAGTTTGTACTCGAGTAGTTTTCGCAGTTAATGGTAGGATAATTGCAATTGCCCAATATCATGGTGGTTGGTAGGATCTTCATCTTTTCCAGTGTCTCCAGAAAGGTGATTGGTGGTCCTGGGTCATGGAGGGTGATCTGTAGCAGGCCGCAATTTGTATTGCAGATTTGTCCGATGTTAGTTGCACATGGATGATCTCAGAGGTATCACGCTGTGCCACTAACCTAGAGGTGTAGGTATCCTTGATGAATATGGATACACCCCCTCCTTTTGTGTTTCGGCCCATGTTCTGTGGCTGAAACGTGTGATATGAGTTGTAGCCTGGTAGTGCTGGGGTGCTCCCTGGAGCCTTGAACCAGGTTTCAGTTACTGCACAGATATCGACATTCTCCATACTGAGGAGTGCTTCGAGCGCATGCATTTTGAGATTTAAACTCCTGGCTTTGAGTAGCATAACCCTCAGTTTTTTGTTAATTATGCTGTTTATGGAGGTGGGTTTGACTTTTGAGCCTTGCCTAAAAAAAGGCACTATGGGAGCAGCAAGAGCCTTGGCTAGTATTCAAAAGCCTAGGGGTGACAGGTGCAAGCCGTCTCTTGTGAAGCAACGTGGCTTGTCGAGCATGTTGTCCCAGGCTGCCAGACACTGGATCCCCTTTGAATGACACCAGAAGCTTAGCCAATTGTTGAAATTGATCATTTTTTCTTTATACTGAGGTATCATTCTTGGTGAGGGCAGGATGCTACTCAGGGTCAGGGTCATACCAGTCTGGGCTACATGATCAGAGAGCTCTTCCATGTCTCTTTTCATGTAGTCCAGGGAGGTACGTCTCAGGTCATTCACACCAACATGAACAATGACAGAGTCATATTTGTACTTGTTCTGGAGTGACCTGAGTGTTTGTGTTATGTGGCAGATTCTGGCTCCTGACATGCAGCTAACAGTAACCTTCTGCTTGTCCAGCCTAGTGAGTGGGATGTCAGTGTGCCTGACTATTGAGTCAACTATTACTACTGTGTTAGGTATGTTATTTCGCCTTAAGGGCTGTGATTGTGCGGCACACTGATTTTATGTTTTATGTGTTGTCTGGTTTGTGATGGGAGATACAGGTTGTTTGGGTGTCTGCTTTGGAGGTCTCTGATGCTTTTGCAGGTTTTTATTTAGAGCCTCCAAGTATGATTTTGTGTATTTATGTGTATTTTTTGCCAGTGCTGGTTTAGTAGGTCTATGTGTGGCTGGAGGTGTGGTGCAAGTGTTAACCTTCTCTTCTTGACTGTTTGTTCCAGTCTTGGGTGGAGAGAGCTTAGCCTCCAGTTTGGCTGTATAATTGCATCTCTTGCATATGTTAGTGTTTTGTGGTAGGAGGATAGGGTTGTCTGCATACATGAGGCAGTTGTAACATTGCCTCAGGATACCCAGATTCACCAGCTGAACTGGAGAGTACACTTGAAATTGCCCTTTGGTCATCCCTGAATAGTAGGGTGAGCTGCCTAGTCACTTGGTTGGTAAGGGGTGAATAAAGAGCCTTGCCTGCTGGGCAATCAAGTGTCAGGGTATATTAGTGCTTGCTATTAGGTCTGAGCAAGTGCTGGGCTGTAGGATGCTTTTTGAGTGCTTAGGTCGAAAGTTAGACTAGTTTCAAGGGAAAAACTGAAGAGGAGACTTGGTGGAGCTGGGATAAATTTAGCCCTAGCTAACCGGCACTGCCCGGATGTGCAAAACTGTGCAAATGCGGTTTTTACAGCAGGGAAATGAAAGAGATACAAATTAGCCCAAAATGGCCAATAAACTACTAACTTCTGGGCTGGAACCACTCCTAAAGGGACAGATAGGCTGCTCAAAGCTCCCCTTTCTCACAGGTGAACAGAGAAACTTCCTTCTATCCAAGTAAGGTATGGGCAACTCAGAAACTTGTAACACAGCCCTGAATTCAGCACTAGCCTGAAAACTGGACTATACTAGCTAAGAAAGGCAGGAAACAAGGAATTTGTTTTTTTTTGTTTGTTTTTTTTAAAGATAATGCAAAAACAGTAAAAATTACACTTAAAACAGCTTTAAACGACTACAAACGATCAGAAAAGGCTATCACACTTTAGCTTATAACCACACCTTCACTGAGCTAAAACATCTGTAATTAACTAGATATCACTGGTGAATATGTTTGCATTGTATTCAATTGATTTATTGCAAGTTTGTTATAGTTACAACAGCCAAGTAAGCATAATTAATGTATGTGTGTGTGTGTGTGTGTGTGTGTTTATTTATGTCTTGGGAGGCATGTGTGCAGGTATGTGTGTGTGTGTGTGTGTGTGTGTGTGTGCACACACGCTCGCACGCGTGTGTGTATATGTGTTTAGAGAGCAACATTGCAATATACTGGGAATTTTTTCCTTGTCCTGAGATGCACTGATCTCACACTTAATATAAATAAGTAGCAAGGGTGGGGTGTTGCAGAATGTTGGAGGTAGTTAAAAATGTGTTTTTAGCAATTTTAATGGTTAATAATTTAGATTTTTTTTTTGAAAATTGTACTTTTTTGATTGTACTTATGAGTATCAGTCATATATTTGTGACATTTTAGTTATGAATTCATATATATGCATATGTCGCATTTCTGAGTATACATGTATGTGTGGTGTGGAATGTGTGAGGGTCTGATATGTAACACATGGGATATTGTGAACAGTATGTTTAGAAAACAAATTATGTGATAGCTGGCAAAGTCAAAAGCCATAAACCATGTTCCCTAATCCTACAGGACATGATATTTTATGTATCACAAAAAAGGCCCCCATTTATTCCATTTTTGGGGGATTACTGCTTCTCATTCATTTCAGTGGGATGTAGTAATTGCTTGAATTGTGTATTGATACGAACTTTATCTAGCTTATGTAGGTTTTACTAATGAGTTAGTCTCATGGGTAGTTTTCTACACTAGTTTTCAGATAAATTTTAATAGTTTTTCATATTTTGAGATAATTCTGTGATATTATTTTAGTAGTGTATGAATGGTTATATCAAGAAATGCTCCTTTTTCATTCCAGTATATTTTTGCATAATTTAGCTATAGTTAGTGTAGAATTTCAGATTTCTATTTTTTTTATCAGTAATTCTGTTTTCTTATTGGTTAATTATGTGTGTGTGTGTGTGTGTGTGTGTGTGTGTGTGTGTGTGTGTGTGTGTGTGTGTGTGTGTGTATATATTAATTTTTAATTATAATTTATTGTGGTTTAATTGCAGTTTGTGAGCGCTTTTGTTAAACAAGTGTTAACTTCATCAGACACCATTAAAATGTAAGACAGCCATTTATATACATATAAAAACACTCTGATTGGGTAAGCAAACAGAGGCAGCTAGCTATGCAACACTGAGACAGAACATTAATTAACCCCTTCATGACTGTGTTACAGTTGAAACTGTTGCATCTTAAATATAACTAAAACTTGTAATTAAAAGATAAATTATTAGTCTCATACTTGTGTCATGAATGATTCTAAATAGGATAAAACTAAAACCAAAGTCATTTTTAAAATCTCATGTTAAATATTCACATAATGCTAAAATGTTTACCAAAGCCAAATACATACAAAAGTTCTTGTGCTTAACAAATGTTTTGAGATATTTTATTCCTTTCTAAGGCTTTTAATTTCAATACAGGAGAGATGGATGTCCTGTCATTTATCCCTGGCCATCTATCTGCCTGTAGTAAGATTTGCCACCTTAACTCCTTTAACTCTTAACTGAAGTCCCCAAGGCTTTTTGTCACTGATGTCTACATAGTCTATTGTCTTAAATGTGAAATTGTGGCCAGTATTGTCCTGAATATGCCTCGCTAAAGCATTATTAATATTATTCTTTCTTAAGGCATAGTTGTGTTCATAAATTCTGGCATTAAATTTCCTTTCTGTTTTACCTACATAAAATGCTAGGCATTGGTCACATGTAGCCATGTAGACCACTGCCTTGGAGTGACAGTTATATTTACCTTTTACATAATGGTCTATACCATTCACTGTAAATTTACTGCCTGATTTCACCTTGTGGCACCAATTACAAGACTCACATTTGTACATCCCTATACATCCTGTTCTAGTGTAGTTAGAACCTTTCCTAAGAAGGTCTTTTAAGTTTAAGCCCCTTCTGTATGTAACTATAGGCCTTTCTCCTAGTTGTGCCCTAATGTACAAGTCCTCCATTAAAATGTCCCAGTTCTGATAAAAAATGGACATCAAGTGGTATGAGTTAGAGTTGAATGTAAGCACCATAGATCTACAAAAACAACTTTTTTCAAACTCAGGTTTCCCCTCTTCAACTTCAGAGGGGCTGTTGTCTAATGTGTTTTCCCCAACTATGGGCTTAAAATGCCCTATTCTTCTTTTAGCTATCACTTCCTGCATAAGCTCATTAAGCAAGTCTGCTGGGTACTCCCTCCTCAAGAACATAGTTTTTAAGTTGTCGCATTCAATAAGAAAATCTTCTCTGGAGATCATATGGGCTGCTCGAACTAATTGCCCTTTAACTACCGACCTCTTTTGATGCTTGGGGTGGGCGCTAGTGTAATGCAGGAACGAGTTTGAGTAGGTCTCTTTCCTGTGGATCCTAGTAGCGTACTTTTCATTATGTGTGTCTTTGTATAAGTGGACATCAAGGTAATTCATATAGTCCAGGTTAATCACCCAAGTGAACTGCAGGAATGTAGTGGTGGTGTTAAGGTATCTCAGAAACTCTTCCAAAACAACCAGTGACCCATTCCATATCAAGCTGATATTAACTTGGTATCTATAATACAGTTTGACCTTAGAATAGTACTGAGACTGAAATACATAATTTCTTTCCCAATATGCCATTACCATATTCGCGAATGCCCCACCACAAGCTGAACCCATTGCCACTCCTATTGTCTGCAAAAAGTACCTGCCATTAAAGGAGAAATTGTTGTTTCTTAAAACAATTTCTAATAATTCCAAAATTAGATTAATTTTCTCCTGGTTAACTTTGTATAACAACAGTAGGTCACCCACCCACTTGAGACCAATTTCTTGTGGGATGACTGTGTACAGGTCTTTTACATCTATAGTGACCATGACGTCACTTGCGTCATACCTGGTTCTGTTCACTTGTTCTAAAAAAGCCCAGGAGTCTTTACAAATTTGGCTTTCATTACACAATATTTTCTTCAGCTCATGGTTTAAAAATTGGGCGCAAGCAGTAGTAATGGAGTGCCTTCCATCCACTAAGGGCCTCATAAATGGATCTGATATGTTCTTGTGGATCTTGGGAATACCAAAGAACACTGGTATCCTTGGGCTAATGATGTTAAGATAGTTATGTAAGGAAAGGTCGATTCGTCTTTCTAGAAATATGTCAGTGAGTTGGCTGTAGATTTTCCTATATGCTGCATTTAATTCATTAAGGGACACTTCCGTGTAATTTCCTGTGTCTAACATAGCCAACATTTTGTCACTGTATGTAGAAGAGTCCATGATTACAACCCCACCCCCTTTGTCAGGTTTCATAACTCTGACGTCATGTTCTTGCAGTTCCAATAAACAATCATGTTCACTTTGGTTCATGTTGTGAAGTGTTTGAGCTGGCCTGTATTTGTTCTTATTTAAATTATACAGATCTAGTTCACAAACTTTTTCATACATTGCTAGTTTCGCGAGCAAAGGGGGGTTGTAGGTAGAACTGATCTTCAAAATGCTGCCTTCACTGACATTAGTTTGGGGAGTAGTACCATGTAGTGAGGTCAAATTCAACTTTCTTAAATAAAGTTGATGAAAGTTACAACTATTAACCCAAATTACTGGTTGCCTACCTTAGGGCTATAGTACTTGTAGCCCTGATACTCAGTTCTTCATCCAGACATATACTGTGCAGCTCCTGTACTCATCCCTGTGGATTTTTCCTTGCAAAGTCTTTCAAAAATGTGTCATGGAGCTCCTGACCAGTACCCAAGGATATTTCTTGGGATATCTATACATGGAATTAAGGTAGACATTTTATTTAGGCATTTGTTCTACATTACTTCCACCATAGCTTATATTTGTTTTCCCCATATATTCCTGTAATGACTTCTTAAACTTAAAGGCATCTGATGGTAGCACATCTTTGGCTATTAGAAGACTATGTTCATAAGGTCACATATCTAAATATTAAGCTCCCAGTCACTCTTCTGAGGCTGGAATGACATAATGACATAACACCATTTTGAATGGAGATCGTGGTACAGCAAGGATCTGGAAATGTACCCTTTTCTGCACTGTAGTGAAGTCTCTGAGCTGGTATATATAATTAGCAGGGGGTGTGGGGGCTGCAGGGGTGCTTGCCCACTTGAAAAACACGAAAAAGGTATGTTTTTTTTTTTGATGTTTGAGTTTTCGGAAACTATATATATATATATATATATATATATATATATATATATATATATATACACACACACACACACACACACACACACACACACCACACACACTTTTTTTTTATTTAGCTAGATTTATTGACTAAGGTAAATCACAGATCCTTACACATCTGTTTGAGGATCAGCCCAGATGTGAAAAACCACAGCATATAGACAGAGGAGACAATTGCCAAGCAATTTACAACTAGTGCTGCAAATATAAAACAGTGTAAAACAGTATTTACAATGAGTAGGTACAATACAATTGCAATAAATTATACACAGGTGCGTTGATATTTACATTACAAAGTTCTAAAGAAAGAAAATATTAGTATATCTAAAATTGTATATACATATGCAGGAGTGGCTAAAGGAATGCTTGTTTTGAAGAAATAACCTTGGGGTGTCAGATAAAAAAATAACTGGAGTGAGCTTAATTATTGCTCTGAAGTAGTTTGATAGGTGTTGGAGGGAGTTTAACTCCTGACATACTGTAATAAGCAGATTCTGCTTCTTCTGTGAGATGCTTTTTGACATTTTTTGTTCCTGGACTCAGGAAGGGTATTTTAGTCTCTTTTGCTAGATGGTATGAATTCTCATAGTTTGGGGCCTAAAAATAGAGAAACTGTGGTTATGCATTTCCTGCTGGAAAAGGTGGTATGGATGTAAAATTGCACAACTTCATATATGTGCACACTTTATTCATATTCTCCTGGTGCCTGTGAAAATAGCCTTCTAGTAGGCTATAGCTATACAGATATAGAACTATGATTTCCATACTAATTGTTAATGTGTAGGAGAGGTGCTTGTTTCTATTAATTTAATAGTTTAATGAGTGGTCCCATAGCAGACTCTCATAATGCTGCAGTTAATATTTTCCTTAGGCTGGAGTCGAACAGCTGTGGAGTCTGTGTACTTAAAAGTAAGTATATGTGAGGATAAAGCCCCCACATAAGAAAGTTGAAACAAATTGTTGTGGGAACCTGGAACATCCATCTGATGACGCAGTGCAAGATGTGAAATGGAAAGGTTTTTAAAATAATATGCGACGAGTAACTATAATTGCTCTCTGAGATTTCTCTGCAGGAATGTCAGAATGTGTATGTGGAAAGTATACTTTGTATGAAGTGAGTACAGATTGGTTGCGTTACCTTCCACTTGGAAATTGAAGCTGTTGCTGGGACAGTTTTATGGAAGGCTTTACCTTATTTCATAGTGGGGAGTTTACACATGTAAGTGTAATAACTGTGCATCTTTGTGAATTTGTGCACTGATTCTTCAAAGTTAAGATGCTACTTGCAGTATAGGACATTGGATCATTAACAGTGAGTGTTAATGTTTCCATTAATGAGTGCTTATATACCCATATAGATATCTGTATGTATGTATAGCCATCTATTTATTAGGATTGTCCCCCATACAGTGCTTTGCCACAATATTGCAAGTGCATTTAAGAATAAGTTGGATAGTGCTAGAAGTGAATGCACTATTATCCTGGCAGTGTAGTGAATATTATTCACCTGAATACATTGGAACATGTATATACAAGATGAAAAGACCAAATGTGTCATTAAAAGAGTAGTGAAGGGGCATTTCATTATAACATCCAGCTTCCTTACTTTTCACTATTTTAAGGTGGTTATCAGGGAAAGATAAACTGTATGAAGACATATAATTTTTAGCTAAGCAGATTTCCTAATATTTAAGCCCTTTTTTCGGTTATGTGAGGTTATGCATGTCACATACTAAGTACAGTTACATAGTAGATGTGTGAGATGTTTCACTATTGTCGTGGAGATGTCGAGATTGTGTACTTCCCAAGACCATTGGACAACAATGTAGGTTCAGCAACTTACCCACCCAGAGTCTTGAAGTCTTTGCTCTGTGGTCTTCATGGCTGACACAGATCACAGGGAACTATGATACCTTGAAATTGTGGGAATGTTTCCATATCTGTCAGGTTGAGTGCCCCAGTGCCATAACATATTGTAGCTCCTAGATTCAAAGTTATCATTTAGTTGACTTCAGCTCTTTTGTGACCTCAAAAAGATTAACACACCAGACCCATCTTTCCATCACTACTTTAAGTTCTGGCAGTTTCATCATGTCTATTATTTCAGTAATATTGTTTAATGTTCTAAGCCTCTGCTGCTCTCTTTGCTTTCAATATTTCTAATCAGTCATGCCTTCTCCAGTGAATAAGGCCCTTGTATTATTGTGTCCAGTATGAGTTTCAGTCTTATCAGACTTTCATATCAATATTGTGGAGTTATTTCTTTAAAACTTTAAATATTCACTGATTTGTTTTTCTTGCAGTCCCCAGAATTCCCATTTTTTTCTCCAACACCAAAGCTCAAAATCATTGATGCACATCCTTATCTATAGCCCAAGTCACATAGCCATATGTTATTCCTGAAAAAAAATGCTTTCACTGTATGCACTTTTTGATAATGGGATAGGTTCATAGGTTTATAGGAGTTTACTATGTTAATGACTAGAAGGGCCTTTTTAAGCCTAGCCATGCATCCCAAATCTGTGACAAGTTCTGGCACCTTTAATAAGTGCAAGCAGGGGCTTGGGAGATGAAATATTTACAGGCTGCCTTTGTCTATTAAAGATATAGGGGACAAACCAGGGAAGAGTTTTCTATTTCCATACAATTTTCCACGTTGCACTTGAATTGTGTTAGAGAGGAACTCTGCTTTACATGGGGGGGGGGAGCTATTCCCGAGAAGGGGTAGTCTCTGTGATACATGCCTTTCTGTCCAGCAGGTTCTGTTTATATCACAGACAAGGTTTAAGTCTTTAGAGTGGGTAATTGTGGTGCTGTTTGTTTTACTGATATGCAGGGAGTCCATCAAAGTGAGGTCTGACAATGCCTTCTTTTCCAATCTAAGATCTCCCTTCAGCAGTCTGTAGGAGACAGAATACGGAGTTAGGGCTTTGAGGTGTTTTGCAGAGAACATGTTACTTATGCCCTGTGTTGCATATGCCTAGTTTGGTGCATACCAAAGAGGGCATTGTATTCAATGATAGGCCTGATGAATGCCAAATATAGTGGAACAATGACTTCCTTGAACCTAGATGCCATACCTTTGTTTATAAGCTGCACAACATAGAATGATTTCCTAACCATTGTAGACATGTAATGGTCAAAGGCTAGATTACTGACTATGTGTGCCCCCAAATCCCTGATTACTGAGTCAATTCTTACTGGTGTGTTGTCAATATGATAGTTACCAGGGGTGGATGTGTTCCCAAAGGATACTGTTTTGCATTTCTTGGCATTTAGTTTTAGTCCATGGCTCTGACACCAGTTGTTTGTCTGTGTCAGCCCTTCCTGGAGAACATTTGTGTCAGTGGGAGATTCAGTGACCACTCCTAATTTGCAGTCATCTGCAAATTTAGGCAGCCAGGGGCCATTGACATTGGCCTTAATGTCAGAGAATTAAATGTCAAAAAGGAGCAGTACCAGGACTGATCCCTGAGGAACTCCACTTGTGACTGGCCTCTTTGGAGAGGTGGACTTCCCAATTCTAACTTTCTGGGTCCTGTCTATGAGCCAGCTGTCTGTCCACTGGGTGACATAAGGGTTTGTGCCTAACATCTTGGGTCTGTAAACAATACCCAAGTGGGGTATTGTGTCAAATGCCTTGGCTAGGTCAAGGTTGGCAGTGTGAACCATTTTGCCCTCATCCAGTGCTTTGGTGACCTCCAAAAAAAGTCCACCAAGTTGACTAGGCATGACCTACCATTGATGAAGCCAAATTGGGTTAGGTCCAGTGTCTGGAAGTTTCCTATATCATTATCAGACCTCTCAACCAATTGGGGACAAATTTCAACAGAATCAGGGACAAGTCAAGAAAAAATCAGGGACAATCAAGGACACTTTTAAAATATTAGTGCTATTAACTTGAAACATTGACAGAATCAGAGCATATGAATTAATACACATTTTCTGAAGTAAAAGAAGTTTATAACTCTTAATTATTGTTATTATTCATTAAGTGTAATTCACCACCTTTCTTCCAAAAGTCACTAGTTTTAGGAGGGATTAAGAGGGATGGAGTTAAAATTTGAGTCAAAATCAGGGACGCCCCTGAAAATCAGGGACAGTTGAGAGGTATGATCATTATTGCTCATTTCCATGACAATTTGTTTCCATGGCTTTGCATGTGAAACTAGTGAGACTTACGGGTCTGTAGTTTCTTGGGTCTTTAGATGGCCCACCTTTGTGCAGAAGAATGACTGTCGCTGCTCTCCATTCAAGAGGCAAGAAGCCTGTTTGGAGGGTACAGTTAAATAGCAATTCCAGAGGGACTGATAGGCATCCAGGAATATTGTCTGGGCATCTGAGTTGTTTGTTTAGTTTGAGAGTGCTTTCATCCTGCTGGGTGCTGCACTTCCTAATTTTCAGTATGATTTTCTTCCTTCTGTTATACAGCCTATTGATGTTGTGATTCCACCATGATGGCTTGTTTTTTGAGTTAGTTCTGTACTTCTTCCTGATGGGTACAGCTGCTTCTTTGTACCTAGTAACATGCTTGTATAGGTTTTCTGTGAACATTTCAGCATAGGGAGCAGTGTTGTCAGGGCTTATGGGGGCTTGAAATTTTGCCACATTATCACTTAATAGTAGGAAGTTAGCCTTACAGTAGTTCCTAAATATTCCAGGGTTAGCTGGGGTTTCAGGTTTTATTTTTACTTCAAAGGAGACCATTTTGTGGTCTGACCTTATCAGAGAAGACATTGCACTGGGGGTGTACAGCACTCTCCCATATTAGTGATGACCAGATCCAGTATGGTTGCACCCCTGGCTGGTGTACTGACAATCTTCTCTTGGGAATTTGTGTTTACAAAATCCGGGAATCTCTGTGCCTGTATATTTTGTGTTGTATATGATTCCCAGTTAATAGTGGGGTAATTTAAAGTCACCTATGAATATGGTATTGGGGTTGGTTGGTGTTTCCAGTAACTTTAAATACATGGTATGTGTTTCCTGGGTCATAGAGGGGGAAGCCATAAATTGCAAGAAAGCAGTATTGGATTTTGCCTATGGTGATTTGAATGTGGAGAAGCTCATGTGCATTATCCTGTTTGACCAGCCTTGAGGTATATTTATTTTTGATGTAAATTGACAAACCTCCACCTTTTAGTTCCTGTCTGTGTAGTAGCTGGTCTAAATGTGTGGAAGGCATTATAACCTTGAACTGTTGGTGTGTTTTCTGTGGCTTTAAACCATGTCTCAGTGACCATGCAGACGTCACTATTCTCTAGGGTGAAGAGAGCTTCTACGGAATGAAGTTTTTTGTTTAAACTCCTAGCATTGAGCAGTAACACCTTTACATTTTCTTGGTTTTGATTGGTTATGTCAGAAGTACTTGTAATTTGGCATTGCCTAACAAAGGCACTATGGGGGAGGATATTGTTTTAGCTAATATTTGAAAGCCTAGATGGAAGAAGTGCAAATCATCCCTGGCAGAGTAGTGTGGTCTGTTGATCATCTCCTTCCATGCTGATAAATACTGCACCCCCTTAGAATGACACAAGAAACAAAGCCTATTATTAAAGTCAACAAAGACAATGATGAAGGAGGCAAGGTGCTGACCAAAACTCAGAACCAACAAAAACAAAGCACCAGCCTTAGAGGTAAAAATAAATAAACCAATGGTTGGAATGAACATCCATTTATTCTTTATCCTTATTCTATCTGATGAAGTCCATGGGAGACGAAAATGCTTATTTTTTATACATTTGGCATTCATGTGTTTGTGAATAAACGGCTGTTCATTCCAACCGTTGGTTTATTTATTTTTACCTCTAAGGACTGGGGCTTTGTTTTTGTTTATTATTAAAGTCAGTCTTCTTTTGTTTGTATTGTGGCATCATCCTTGGAGAAGGTAAAATGCTGCCCAGTTCTAGGCTCATACCAGCCAGAGACATGTATTCTGAGAGTTCCATGATGTATCTCTTCATATAGTCTAGACAGGTATGTCTCAGGCCATTTACACCCACATGGGATCTACCGTCACCCAGAATGATACCACAGTACAAGCAGAAAATGACTGACTTCAACAATTGGCTAAGTTTCTGGTGTCATTCTAAGGGGATCCAGTATCTGTCTGCCTGGGATGACATGATTGACAGACCTCGATGCTTCACCAGAGATGGCCTGCACCTGTCATCCCAGGGATTCCTGATACTGGTCAAGGCTCTTGCCACCCCTATAGTGCCTTTTTTAGGCAATATCCTGAAGACAAAATTATCACCATAACAGCTACAAGCAAACAAAATCTGAGGGTTATGCTACTCAATGCTAGAAGTCTAAATCTCAAAATGCATTCACTCAAAGCACTCCTTAAAATGGAGAACATCAACATCTGTGCAGTGACCGAGACCTGGTTCAAGGCTTCAGAGATCACCCCAGCCCAGGTTATAATTCATACCACATATTTTGGCCCCCTAAACATGGACCGAAGCATTAAAGGCAGTGGTGTCTCCATATTCATAAATGATACACGCACCTCCAGACTAGTAGCCCAACATAAAGCATCAGAGATACTTTAGGTACAAATAACACGGGGTAAAACTGCAATCCAGGTTGTAGCATGCTATAGATCCCCCACCATGTCCCAAGACTCCCACTCCACATTCCTAAACAAACTGGAAAATATCAGGGTACAACCCAATAGCCTTATAATGGGAGACTTTAACTACCCCTCCATTAACTGGGAAAATTACTCATGTACCAACACACTTGCTCAATGTTTTCTGGAATTCATTAATTCCAGCGCCCTGGACCAACTCATTCTTACCTCCACCAGGGGTAGAAACATCTTTGACCTGGTCATTACTAACATGGGTGACCATTGCTCTACACCGTAATCAACTCCTCCCTGGTCAGATCTGACCACATGCTAATCACAATGGATATCCACATCCCACCCTCACCCCCCTAAAGGAAACCACAGTAAAAAACTTCTCCAAAGCCAATTTTGGGCTTCTAAAACAGAGGTGGCTAACTTCACGATACCCATGCAAATGGAAAATAGGTGCATGACTGCTGAATCATTCACCAATGCACTGTATGAGCACATACACAAGTGCATGGAACGGGCCATACCAAACAGAACCAAGACACTCTCCTCCAAAAAAAGGAAGCCAATCAGGTGGTCCCCCACCATAAACAAACTCTACAACAGAAGGAAAGAACTGTTGCAGAAAAGGGTGAATTCCCAAGACTGGAAAAACTCCCTTGTTAGCCTCAGCAAAAAACTGAGATCCATCATCAAATCCTCTAAAGCTAGTTACAAAAACAAAATTGCTGCAGATTCTAAAGACAACTACAAGGCATTCTATAATGAATTCAATAATTTACATGGCAATACTCAGATCTGCTCTGAGTTACAGCACAATGGCAATACATATACAGAACCAGCTGATATTGCCATCATATTGGCCGACAGGTTCAGTGCGAACTTTACCCTCCCTTTCAACCCCTAAAGGGCCTATCACAATACCTGAGGAATGCCAAGTCCCTATTATCACAGCTACACAGGTAAAACACGCACTGTCCAAAGCCAAGAATACAGCTTCTATGGGACCTGATAATATTCCTGGCTGTGTTCTACATGAATTATAAAGTGAACTGGCACCACACCCGAGTGCCCTGTTCAATCACAGCCTCATTTCAGGCTTTGTTCCTACCGAATGGTGCACTGCAACAGTCATCCCACTCCACAAAGGGGGAGTGACTACAGACCCTGAGAACTACCGCCCCATTAGTCTGATGAGTCTGATATGTAAGGCTATGGAGTGCATCATCATGGACCTTATAAATAAAGACATAGGGAATCTCCAAACTCTGAACGCCACACAGTTTGGGTTTGTGAAAGGTAGATCATGCCTGCTAAACCTGATAGACTTCTTTGAGTCTGTCACCAGAGCTGTGGATGAGGGCAAGGTAGTTCACACAGCCTACCTAGATCTTGCCAAGGCCTTTGACACCATCCCTCATTCAGGAATCATAGCTAGGGGTTTATGCCTAGTTTAGTGAGTCTATGTCATAAGATGGGTTGACAACTGGCTCACTGATAGAACCCACACTGTGAAAGTAGTGAACCTCAAATCTGACTACCGACCAGTTACAAGTGGTGTCCCACAGGGATCGGTTCTAGGTCCTCTTCTGTTTGACATCTACTTCTCTGAAGTTCAAGCCAACACAAAGGGACTCTGGCTGATCAAGTTCGCAGATGACTGCAAACTGGGAGCCATTATTGATTCTCCAACTGATGTAGACATTCTACAGAAAGGCCTCACTAACACCAATGACTGGTGCCAGAACCATTGCCTTAAGCTCAATGCCAAAAAGTGCATTGTCATTCCCTTTGGGAAAAATTCACTGCCCATGAACTACCACATAGGTGGTAGTCCACTAAACACTGAAGGTGTGATAAGAGACCTGGGGACACAGGTTGACAGCAACCTCTCCTTTGATAACCACTTTGCCACTGTAGTCAGAAAGTCCTATGTGGCACATCTCATTACAAAAGGTTTCATATCCAGGAAGAAAGAGGTCATAATCCCTCTCTACTCATCCCTCATTAGACCTATTATAGAATACAATGCCCCATTTGGTATGTACCTCACTAGACACCTACAACAACTGGAAAGGCCAAAAGTACCTCACTAAGTGTATCTTAGGCCTTAGACACATGCCCTATACGGACAGACTCAAAAAAACTCCAACTATACTCTGTCTCTTATCATCTACTTAGAGGCGATCTCTGTTTGACCTACAAAGTCATGTCTGACCCAGAGCTGCTAGATATGCTACACCTAAAAAATCCCAATTCCTCCGTGCCACACACTCCAAGGACCTAAACCTCATTACCTCAATAAACAGAACATGCTGGAGGGAAGGGTTCCTAACCCAGAGACTTCCCATACTCTGGAACAAACTTCCCATTCACGTCAAGCAGAGGGCTTCACTGGCTCTCTTTGGGAAATCTTGATGAGTGGATGGGCAATAGGAAGTTCACCCTGGGGATCACCTCAGTGGCCTTGCTTGTCTGGGGCACTGGGAAATAACTTTGGGTGGCATGATGCCAGGGAATCTTCTTGGGCTAGGCTTATATAGGCTCCAGGGCCATTAGCCTAGTACACACCTATGAACCTATGAACCTATGGACTATGACATGTCATACTGGTACTTGTGGTCCAATGACCTGCGTGCATGTTTAATGTGGTAGATCCTAGCCCCTGATAAGCAACTGACTGTGACTTTTTCCTTTCTCACCCTGGTGAGAGGGACATCAGTACATCACACAATGCAGTCTCCAATGACCAGAATGTTGTATTATGTGGTGACTTGCTTTTTGGGCTTAAAAGTAGAGGTTCCATGAGATGTGGCTGTACATGTCAATATAGGTGTTGTTTTGAAAAAGTGTATTTTTCACTGCTGAGGGTATTTGTTATGTGTACTTCATCTAGGAAGTCTTTGAGGTTTAAGAAGGTTAAATGTACATGCCTCAGCATATGTGGGTCTGTGTCTGCTTTAAAATGTGCATGATGGGTGCAGCGTGTGTACTACTGACAACCTGACATTAGGAGTGTTTTTATGTGAGAGCTTTGCCTCCAGTGATATTGTGTAAATATGTCTTTCACATACCATATCAGTTTGTTTGAGAATTAACTGGCTATTAGTAAACATGAAGCAATTTCTACATTACCTTAGGATGCCCATATCCACCAAACTGGTAACAGAGATAGTGGGAAAGTTCATATCCATGGCAACAGGCCCTTTTTTATTGATTAGATAACTGGATTGAGAATATGAAGTAATGTTACAAGTATCCGGTTTGCAACTTGGAGGGCAGTGCTTGTCACTGTAAACTAGCTGTTATGTGTGCAACTATGTATTGGTGAAATTTCAATGCTGCTTTTAAAGGAAAAATTGTCAACTCATGGTGTCTGTATCTGTAGAGGGCACTGCCAAACACCTGAGAAGAAACTTGAATAAAACAGTCCGTGCCGTTTTTATCCAGCTTGGTTCTGCTTTCCAGTTTTGTTTTGGTTTTGTTTTAAACAGTTTGAGTGTACCTGAGAAGAAACTAAAAAGTACATGTCTTTGTTTAATACTTATACAAATTTGCCATAGATTTAATTCCAAGAAGTGATCCTCTTAATTTTATAGCTGTAGTTAGCATTTACAGGGACTTTTGAGTTAGGAAAATAAAATGATAGGGTTGGATGGCCCTCATAATATGTTGAATAGTAACCAACTTTTCTGCTTTCTGCTTTCATCTTCATCAACAGGCTCTTCAATTCCTTTTCACTTTCAGATGTCAGAGTAGAATTGTGTGCATATTGGAGATATTTTCCTGTAAGGTTTGAATCCAGAATGCAGTTCATCTAACGCAGCATTTTGCATGATATATTTGGTGCATGAATTAAATACATAGGCAGACAATGCACAGCCTTGTATTCATTTCCCAGTAATGAATCAATCAGTTATTTTATATGTGGTTCTAGCTGTAGCTACTTGGTCTGCATGCAGATTTATCAGGAGGCAAATAAGTTGACCTAGTTTTCCCATTTCCCTAAGAACTTGACGTTTTGTTATGGTCCAATCAAAGGCTTTAAAATAGTTAGTAAAGCAAAAGTAAATGTTTTCTGAAACTGCCTTTCTTTCTCTGTCCAGTGGGTGCTGTCATTTGGTCTCTCATGTTGCATTGTCCTCTAAAACCAGCTTGTATAGTATCAGTTCTCTGTTTACACATTGTTGGAACCTAACTTGTCGAATCTTTTGTATTACCTTACTGGTGTATGAAACAAGTACAGTTGTTCTATAATTCGCGTAGTCTGTAGCATTGCCCTTTTTTGGGATTGGAATATAAATTGACCTTTTGTAAGGCAGTAGCCACTGGTGTGTTTTTCAGATGTACTATAAAATTAGGAAAAACACCATCACAGCATAATATTTCAAGATTTTAAACAGTTCAGCTGGGAATTTCACCACAACCTGCAGCCTTGCTATTAGCATAGCTTTCTAGGGCACATTTGATATCGCTGTCAGCAATATCTGGATCTAGGTCAGAGAATGTCCCATCATTTATCAGTAAAGTTTGGGTCTTTGTGTAGTTCTGCATATTCCTGCACATCTTATTATATTTTACTTCTTTTATGTCCCTCCCATCTTCATTTGTTTTGTCAGTTTTACATGGAGGGTTCCTTTAGCAACACATGTCCTCTTGAAGAGGGCTCCTGTCTTTCCCATTCTGTCATCTAAATTTTCTTTGCACTCATTGAAATATGTCTGGTATGTCTTCTTGCAGTATTATGCAACATTTCATTCAATTTAATGCATTTTCTCAATCTCCACTGCTTTTTGCTGTCCTTTCCTCTGCAAAAGCCTCCACAATCCATTTTGCCTTCTTTTGTCAAAAAATTCAGAATATTTTTTATCATCTCCAGGACAGTATCCCAACTTCTGTCCATAGTTATTTAGCTGCCCTGTCTACCAGATTTAATCCTTTTAAACTGTTTTTCACCTCCATTCCATATTCATATGGACTATTGCTGATCATGTATATAGTTGACTTGGGGTCTTTTCCTGTTTTCTTTAATTTGATTCCATACTTTGTAATGAGAAGCTAATGGTCTTTGCAACAATCTGCTCCAGGCTCTGTTTTTGCTATCTGTATAGAGATCTTCCATCTCTTCCTACAAAGTAGATAGTCATTCTGATTTCAGTTTTGACCAACTGGTGATTTCCATGTATAAGGTTGTTTCTTAAGCTGTTGAAAAACAATGTTTGGTATGACTGGTAAACTGCCTTTTTTTCCTCCCTTCCAAGGACCTTGCCTACTGACTCCTCTACCTGTGATCATTTGGCCCATTTGCTTCATGGGAATGGGAGCCAGGTATTCCCAGGCTATGCAAAAGCCCTATGGCCCATTCATTTCTGCCTTGGAATCCTCATCACCCCTCCAGTCCCTGGCAAGAATTGGATTGTGGGTAGTAGGCCAGCTTGCTGGTCCTGGAGTGTGGCATACCCTGTCCTGACAATATTGTTGGCTTGTAACAAAGATGTGAAATATGTCCCAAAGAAATCCATGCAATCACCGCAATTAGCTGCAATTGTTGGGGCTTTTTATTGGCTTATGTCACACTACTTCAGAAACACTGCATTTGTCCATATTTAGGCTCTATTCACGCTTGATGAAATAAGAGAGTTGGAAAATATCCATTGCTCCTCAAATGAGCTATGCTGCAACTCAATCAGAAATTTGGTAATAGGGCACAAGTATATACCATTATATAAATGAAGATATGTGATGGCACACACCATTAGTGGGGGACAAGTATATACCATTATATAAATGAAGATATGTGATGGCACACACCACTAGTGGGGCACAAACATATACCATTATATAAATGAAGGTATGTGATGCCACACACCATTAGTGGGGGACAAGTATACACCATTATATAAATGAAGATATGTGATGGCACACACCATTAGTGGGGCACAAGTATATACCATTATATAAATGAAGGTATGTGATGGCACACACCATTAGTGGGACACAAGTATATACCATTATATAAATGAAGGTATGTGATGGCACACACCATTAGTGGGGCACAAGTATATACCATTATATAAATGAAGGTATGTGATGGCACACACCATTAGTGGGTCACAAGTATATACCATTATATAAATGAAGGTATGTGATGGCACACACCATTAGTGAGGCACAAATATATATCATTATATAAATAAAGGTATGTGATGGCACACACCATTAGTGGGACACAAGTATATACCATTATATAAATGAAGGTATGTGATGGCACACACCATTAGTGGGGAACAAGTATATACCATTATATAAATGAAGGTATGTGATGGCACACACCATTAGTGGGGGACAAGTATATACCATTATATAAATGAAGGTATGTGATGGCACACACCATTAGTGAGGCACAAATATATATCATTATATAAATAAAGGTATGTGATGGCACACACCAATAGTGGGACACAAGTATATACCATTATATAAATGAAGGTATGTGATGGCACACACCATTAGTGGGTCACAAGTATATACCATTATATAAATGAAGGTATGTGATGGCACACACCATTAGTGAGGCACAAATATATACCATTATATAAATGAAGGTATGTGATGACACACACCATTAGTGGGGAACAAGTATATACAATTATATAAATGAAGGTATGTGATGACACACACCATTAGTGGGGAACAAGTATATACCATTATATAAATGAAGGTATGTGATGGCACACATCATTAGTGGGGCACAAATATATACCATTATATAAATGAAGGTATGTGATGGCACACACCATTAGTGGGGCACAAGTATATACCATTATATAAATGAAGGTATGTGATGGCACACATCATTAGTGGGGCACAAATATATACCATTATATAAATGAAGGTATGTGATGGCACACATCATTAGTGGGGCACAAATATATACCATTATATAAATGAAGGTATGTGATGGCACACACCATTAGTGAGGCACAAATATATACCATTATATAAATGAAGGTATGTGATGACACACACCATTAGTGGGGAACAAGTATATACCATTATATAAATGAAGGTATGTGATGGCACACATCATTAGTGCGGCACAAATATATACCATTATATAAATGAAGGTATGTGATGGCACACACCATTAGTGGGGAACAAGTATATACCATTATATAAATGAAGGTATGTGATGACACACACCATTAGTGGGGAACAAGTATATACCATAATATAAATGAAGGTATGTGATGGCACACACCATTAGTGGGGAACAAGTATATACCATTATATAAATGAAGGTATGTGATGACACACACCATTAGTGGGGAACAAGTATATACCATTATATAAATGAAGGTATGTGATGGCACACACCATTAGTGAGGCACAAATATATACCATTATATAAATGAAGGTATGTGATGGCACACACCATTAGTGGGTCACAAGTATATACCATTATATAAATGAAGATATGTGATGGCACACATCATTAGTGAGGCACAAGTATATACCATTATATAAATGAAGGTATGTGATGGCACACACCATTAGTGGGTCACAAGTATATACCATTATATAAATGAAGGTATGTGATGGCACACACCATTAGTGGGTCACAAGTATATACCATTATATAAATGAAGGTATGTGATGGCACACACCATTAGTGAGGCACAAATATATATCATTATATAAATAAAGGTATGTGATGGCACACACCATTAGTGGGACACAAGTATATACCATTATATAAATGAAGGTATGTGATGGCACACACCATTAGTGGGGAACAAGTATATACCATTATATAAATGAAGGTATGTGATGGCACACACCATTAGTGGGACACAAGTATATACCATTATATAAATGAAGGTATGGGATGGCACACACCATTAGTGAGGCACAAATATATATCATTATATAAATAAAGGTATGTGATGGCACACACCATTAGTGGGACACAAGTATATACCATTATATAAATGAAGGTATGTGATGGCACACACCATTAGTGGGTCACAAGTATATACCATTATATAAATGAAGGTATGTGATGGCACACACCATTAGTGAGGCACAAATATATACCATTATATAAATGAAGGTATGTGATGACACACACCATTAGTGGGGAACAAGTATATACCATTATATAAATGAAGGTATGTGATGACACACACCATTAGTGGGGAACAAGTATATACCATTATATAAATGAAGGTATGTGATGGCACACATCATTAGTGGGGCACAAATATATACCATTATATAAATGAAGGTATGTGATGGCACACACCATTAGTGGGGCACAAGTATATACCATTATATAAATGAAGGTATGTGATGGCACACATCATTAGTGGGGCACAAATATATACCATTATATAAATGAAGGTATGTGATGGCACACATCATTAGTGGGGCACAAATATATACCATTATATAAATGAAGGTATGTGATGGCACACACCATTAGTGAGGCACAAATATATACCATTATATAAATGAAGGTATGTGATGGCACACACCATTAGTGGGTCACAAGTATATACCATTATATAAATGAAGATATGTGATGGCACACACCATTAGTGAAGCACAAATATATACCATTATATAAATGAAGGTATGTGATGACACACACCATTAGTGGGGAACAAGTATATACCATTATATAAATGAAGGTATGTGATGGCACACATCATTAGTGGGGCACAAATATATACCATTATATAAATGAAGGTATGTGATGGCACACACAATTAGTGGGGGACAAGTATATACCATTATATAAATGAAGGTATGCGATGGCATATACCATTAGTGGGGGACAAATATATATCATTATATAAATAAAGGTATGTGATGACACACACCATTAGTGGGGAACAAGTATATACCATTATATAAATGAAGATATGTGATGGCACACACCATTAGTGGGGCACAAGTATATACCATTATATAAATGAAGGTATGTGATGACACACACCATTAGTGGGGAACAAGTATATACCATTATATAAATGAAGGTATGTGATGACACACACCATTAGTGGGGCACAAATATATATCATTATATAAATAAAGGTATGTGATGGCACACACCATTAGTGGGGAACAAGTATATACCATTATATAAATGAAGGTATGTGATGACACACACCATTAGTGGGGCACAAGTATATACCATTATATAAATGAAGGTATGTGATGACACACACCATTAGTGGGGCACAAATATATACCATTATATAAATAAAGGTATGTGATGGCACACACCATTAGTGGGGCACAAGTATATACCATTATATAAATGAAGGTATGTGATGACACACACCATTAGTGGGGCACAAATATATATCATTATATAAATAAAGGTATGTGATGGCACACACCATTAGTGGGGCACAAGTATATACCATTATATAAATAAAGGTATGTGATGACACGCACCATTAGTGGGGAACAAGTATATACCATTATATAAATGAAGGTATGTGATGACACACACCATTAGTGGGGAACAAGTATATACCATTATATAAATGAAGGTATGTGATGGCACACACCATTAGTGGGGCACAAGTATATACCATTATATAAATAAAGGTATGTGATGCCACACACCATTAGTGGGACACAAGTATATACCATTATATAAATGAAGGTATGCGATGGCACACACCATTAGTGAGGCACAAGTATATACCATTATATAAATTAAGGTATATGATGCCACACACCATTAGTGGGGGACAAGTATATACCATTATATAAATGAAGGTATGTCATGGCACACACCATTGGTGGGGGACAAGTATATGCCATTATATAAATGAAGATATGTGATGGCACACACCATTAGTGGGGGACAAGTATATACCATTATATAAATGAAGGTATGTGATGGCACACACCATTAGTGGGGAACAAGTATATACCATTATATAAATGAAGGTATGTGATGGCACACACCATTAGTGGGGAACAAGTATATACCATTATATAAATGAAGGTATGTGATGGCACACACCATTAGTGGGGGACAAGTATATACCATTATATAAATGAAGGTATGTGATGGCACACATCATTAGTGGGGCGCAAATATATACCATTATATAAATGAAGGTATGTGATGCCACACACCATTAGTGGGGGACAAGTATATACCATTATATAAATGAAGGTATGTGATGGCACACACCATTAGTGGGGCACAAATATATACCATTAAATAAATGAAGGTATGTGATGGCACACACCATTAGTGGGTCACAAGTATATACCATTATATAAATGAAGGTATGGGATGGCACACACCATTAGTGGGGCACAAGTATATACCATTATATAA
This sequence comes from Protopterus annectens, assembly GCF_019279795.1. NCBI lineage: Eukaryota > Metazoa > Chordata > Ceratodontiformes > Protopteridae > Protopterus > Protopterus annectens. The sequence goes on from NC_056739.1 coordinate 1,255,856,303, forward strand.
ATGAAGGTATGTGATGGCACACACCATTAGTGGGGCACAAATATATATCATTATATAAATAAAGGTATGTGATGGCACACACCATTAGTGGGGGACAAGTATATACCATTATATAAATGAAGGTATGTGATGGCACACACCATTAGTGGGGCACAAGTATATACCATTATATAAATGAAGGTATGTGATGACACGCACCATTAGTGGGGAACAAGTATATACCATTATATAAATGAAGGTATGTGATGGCACACACCATTAGTGGGGGACAAGTATATACCATTATATAAATAAAGGTATGTGATGGCATATACCATTAGTGGGGGACAAGTATATACCATTATATAAATGAAGGTATGTGATGGCACACATCATTAGTGGGGCACAAATATATACCATTATATAAATGAAGGTATGTGATGGCACACACTATTAGTGGGGCACAAGTATATACCATTATATAAATAAAGGTATGTGATGGCACACACCCTTAGGATAGAAATGCAGAGGAGCAAAGCTTAAAAAACCTGAACTAGAAACAATGAAGAGAGATTACATTTCAACCTCTTAGTGCAAGAAAGCTGGACAAAGCTTGAGAAAATGGGCAGCACAATGGCCCAAAATAGGGACAGAATTTAAATATTGTTCTTATAAACTTAGAAAGTTGCTAGAGTAATAGGGTCTGTGTTAACATACATTTTCTGAAGGATTTGAAGACCGAAACTCAAATGTATGTGATTATTTAGTAACTTCAGTCCTCAGGTCATCCCAATGATATGTCAGAAAACCACAAATTTTATGAGGAATAGACCAAAAATATGAGGCAAAAATCTGGACAGTTTAGAGGCATGATATACACTAACAAAATCAATCACATATGAACATAAGCCATAACTGTCCATTTTCTGATACTTTCCAACTGTCAAATGTTGCGCTTTTGAAGTTCAGTTGTTGTCAAACTAGTATATGACCATATTTGCTATAACCAAAGAACATCACAACACTTTTCTCATATTGGATACAGCTTTACAGCTGACCATCACATTCTGAATGTTTAGAACTAACTTGTACAGTTTAGAAGTGTTCAGTAAAATAAAGTTTTTCAATGAAGTAGAGCCCATCTCCACATCTCCATATATGCCTATGTCTGTGTCATGCTACATGTTTCTGTTAGAAAGATGCACGTGGTCAGAAACTGAGCTCAGTTTTATCTTGTTCAAGCTATGTCAAATTGTCAGTTACAGTGGGAAAACAAAATCACTTCCATAAATACTTGCACCGTAGAAATTTAGCTGTCTTGACTGGAAATTAAAGACCTTTTTATTTTTTGCACAGTAACACATCTGTAACTATAGAGCTGCTATTTTTATGTGGTTTTCATATAATGTATCCTACTACATAGACTAAAAAATTCTCATCTTAGTCAGATTTATACTTTTGATATACAGGTAAAAGCTTTTTTTTTTTTTTTTGTAATTATCGGTGACCCTAGGAAAAGTGGATAGCCTTCTAGAGGAGGCAGTTAATGGACGTGGTGCTGCAAAAAGCGACAGAGGAGGCATCTAATACATTCACAGAAGTCAAATGATGGAGCTTGGTACTGACATTCAGTCAACTGTATAACCACAAAGCTAATGATTATCTGGATTTACCAGGCCATCGTGCCTCCATATATAACAGAGATACGCCATGTCAGTTACAAATCAGTCAGATATGACAGATAATGCCATTACAAGTAATAAAACTTACCTGACATGTCCTCCTCTGACTTCACCACTAGTGGTGAGGGTTGAAATGACACTACCATGTAAACAAATGTACACCACTCGGTAGTAAGCACATACAGTGCATCATTATAACTCACAGCAAATAAGATATTCGAATGCTGGATGGGTGATGCTGATGTTCTGGTTGCAGTTGTCCTGCACAGGTGAACAAGACCACATTAGTCATGAACAGCGCATATGTCATTATCAATAATGAACAGTAGCAGACATACAGACTACCTTATCAGGTACTTCCCCCCTTGCTGGGGAGCGTATTATAAAACATAAAGCAGACCCTGTAGTACAAAATGGCAAACCAACAACTGTGTGAATATACTCCACAGTTATAGCAGGAGGCAGAGGTACATAACAAATATGGCTCACATTAACATGATATGGAGACTCTTACATGACAAATGGTGCACACATTAGTGGATGTACCTGTGTAGGGAAGAAAACATCATTAATATCATAGATCACAGGTGTGCTAAGCAATGCTGTGTAATAGCTGCAGTAGTAACAACCTTACCAGGTCTACCGGTAGCAGATGCTTACTGGTCCATGTCTTGCGACGATGCATCTGTAGGTTGAAATGGCACACAGACATGTGAGTATACTCCACAGTCATAACAATAGGCAGAGCCACACAGCAACTGTGGATCACACTAACAGGATATGGAGACACTTACATGACATGTTTTGCTGATGTTCAGATGTTGTTGGGCCTATGCAAGTGAAAAACACAACACCACACACATTGCTAACAGTGTTGTGTATTTACTGTGTTGGTAAGATAACACTTATGCTGTGCATCCACATCAGATGTAATGCCATGTCCACAGTGTAGTTTTATTGCTGTAACTCAAATATAACAATATGTTAAGAATTCTGCAATAATGTCCTTCAATGACCACTGGGTATGTTATGCACTGTTCATGAACATTGGACTTACCTGCACATCCTAGAAAACCTACCTTAATACCTCCCCTGGGTATTCAATGATACTGGCAGGTGGCATTATGGGAGGCCAATAACATCATAATTTCATTTGGGAAAGGTAATGGTGGCCCATCTCCAGTGGCATTCCTCACTCTGTCATAGCAGAGGAGTCTGTTAGCATTACAGAGGATCATGTTAAAGCAATGTCACTAGCAGGCCTCCCTCTATCTATTGTGACCACCCACAGCATTTATCATGTGTGTCAGATCACACTTAATAACTGCCCATAGTATTGCCCGTCTCTGAAAGCAGGCTGAGTCCATGCCGACACAAAGCCTCTATTATAATCTCAGTTTCTGTATGCAAGAAATTCTCTCTCTTATTGTGGTTCAACATCTGGAAGACAGGGTGATATACACATCTTAGATTTCTGACAGGTGCTCATATATTTATATGACAATGTTAAATGCATATGTCAGATGAATGGCTTGCCTCTCATTTATATCACATTGCTATGTAAAACAATTTGTGTTATGTATATCACCGTCATTTATGAAAGAACATTAAAAACATGTCTTAAGAGCTGATCCATATGCCCTAACATCATCAGCATCCATGTGTGCAGCTATCAATCCATTCATCAAGTTTGTACACGTCATATATGCAGTGGTGGGATTTGAACCCATGTCAGTGGATATTATGATAAGGAAGGGCCAAACACATAATCAATGTGCCAGATCTCCAGTGCTAAAACAATGGTGTTGCCATAGTTACATGCACGTCCAAACACAACTAACAATTCTACCTTAATAATGGAGGATGCATCTCCGAAATTATTGCAGTAAGTGACAGACATCATGATAAATGTGTCTGTCATTATAGGGTACACAACATGACTACTGACATTTATGCAAAAACAAATGCATTTGAAAATGATCTGTTATGCAGTCCTGACTGTCACCACAAGAAATATTGTAAATGCTAAGACATCCTAATGTTGCCTGTATCCCACTGATTGTTATCACAACTACTGGTATATGATTCAGCATTAGAAATTATCTATAAATAAGTCACTGAAGATACAGCTTGCAGGAAGCTGCATAAGTTGTCATTCTCTGCAAACATACCTCAGACATTACAGGCTATTCTGCATTAGCTATGGATATATGTTGTTTCTGTCTGTATCTGTACTTCAATGGGGCAGATTTGTTTGCAGCCATATAAATTGCATACAGGAGAAAACTTTCTTGTTACTGATAGACATATAATCTTATGCATGCATATTGTGGAATTCTTACCCCCTTCTTTATGTAACTGACAGACTGTAATGCAGAGAATTTCAAACAACATATGCATGAAAGCATGTTTCAGTTGTTTTACACAGCATAATGTGAGTATAAGTATGTGATAATAGCACTGTATTCCACCACAGCAATGTAATCAGGTAACTGCTTACATTTGGAAGCTCACTCTGATTCAGTTATATCCTAGAGTGAGGTTAACTGAGCTCACACACCTTTTAAGTACCATTTCTGCCATGCATAATTAATGAAGTTCATTAGCATTCAAGTTGTTTGGAATCCCATTAGTAAACATCTTTGTAAAGTTCTCGAATCTCGGCACATTAGCCAGTAGCTCATCACAAGTGTACAGTGTTCAGCATAACTGCCCAATAGGTATCAGTAAACAAGAGTATGTGTAACAGGTGCCAGATGTCCTCCAATAGTCTGCCACCATCCTATATGCGCCATATTTAAAATATAATATCGATACATATTATTATCATACCATTGCTACCTGCAAGTCAAGTGGGACCTCAGATAGCAATTTTTGGAAGGCATTTTTCTGTAACTTAATACTACTTCAATAAGGATGTCAACCAAGGGAATCTTTTGGAGAGCCTGGGTGATGAACTGGACAGATGAGGAGAAAACACAGATGCTACTGTCTAAGATGGATATGAGCAGAGGATGTGAGTACGGCCCCAGGAATTTTGTGATGATTGACATCTGGAACCAGATTACAAGGGAGCACTATGGACAAGCTGAGATCTACTGGACCAGCACGCAGGTCTGCCACTGCTAAGATGACCTACCTTGGAGGGATGCAGATATTCACTGGAGGGTCGCAGAGGTCCGACATCAGCCACCAGATTTCTACAGTAAGTTTCACGCTACATACTTTAACTCCTACATTATAATATATGTCTATACTAAGTATATCTTTTTATGTGATGCATTGTGTTTCAAGTGTATTCCATGGGTATCTGTATTAATGATAGTAATTTTCATGGAGTAAATTTTCTTCTACTCATGGAAGTTAATAGTCATGTGCCGATGCATTCTGAGGTTATCCACAACTCTACTAGCAGGACTGTTGATTATAACTGTATACTAATACAAACTTCAGACATACTCATTGTACGTCTATTCCATAATATCTACTTTAAAAACATCTTATGAAATGTGATGTCCCGTAGCTTAACTGGTTAAGCAATATGACAGAGTTCAAATCCTGGTATAGCCTATTTTTTAAACATTATTTTCAGTACAGATTTTTCCACATCTAGTATGGTCGTGGTACATTGATGCCTACAGTTCTTATACTGTGGATGACAATGCTTTCCTCTGTTATCCACAAACCTTTTAGAAACATCTTACATTATACTTCTGTATGAATGAATGCTGAGTAATGCATACATTAGTAAACTCTACAATTTAAAATTCACAACACTTTTTTTTATAATTCCTGCCTGGTTTCGTCATTTTAATGAATGTAAGACCAATGTAGGTCATCATGGCTGAAATATGTGTATGAGTCTTGGTAGCACAATGTAAGTTCTAGAAGTGTGGATCTGTAAGCGTTATACTGTCTTATGGGGTCCAGATGGAGAGAAGATAAAATCATAAAGCAAAGGAGAGCAGTATTGCTAGAAATGAATTCATCCTGAAGTCTTGGTGAGTACCTTCTCAAGGTGAAACGTGTTTTTACAAAATCTCATCAAGTTGACACTGATATATAGACTGTATTTTATATAGCATATACCATGGACAGAAGTATGATAAAAAAATAAAAAAGACAGCTGGCTGCACAAGCCCAAGATAAAAAAAAAGTGCCCAATCCTGGTAGGAGTAGCCGTGCCAGGACTGGAAAAAATATCTGTGTCGAATCCTCACGACACAGAAACATTCTTTGGGTTAGGCCAGGCTCGGGGGAAGATGTGTCCATGTGGTAGAAGGAAACAGTATTCCACAAAAACTGACAGGCCAAAAAAGAGCCATAAAGATAATAGAGTGGACTATTGAGTATAAGAAAGAAATTATGTATTGTTACTATTATGCAAAAAGTCCAGAATTTCTGGTTAGAAAATATTCAAAAAGATTTAGAGAGAAATTAGTGGAAAGAAAAATAGTTGCACAAAAAAAAAGCTTCAAATGAAAATTTGTGTTCATTAATACAACAAATTCATGAAAAAAATTATATAGGCCAAAAATCTTTGGGCCATTTGGAAAAAGAAGCCATTGAGGAAGTACAACAATATAAACAACAAAACCAAGAGATTTTTGAAAGGCATAAAAAAGAAACATGGACATGGAAAGGAAAGAGAGATTTGATATGGTAAATATTTATGTAAAGGAGAAAGCCAAACTAATTAACGCAAAAAAGTGGCTCCAGAGATATTTAAAGAGAATTACAGGCAGAGGCAACCAGATATGTAAAATTTCACAATACAAAAAAAGATCAGAAAGGGGGAATGCATTACAGAAGATAAGTAAAGTAGAAGTTACATGAATAGAAGCTGAAGTTATAGAATACCTGTGAAGTAAAAGATTTACTGTAGAAATTCTAACACAGGTCATGTCACAGCATAATGAAATAATCAGTCCCCAAAATAAGGAAAAACAGATGAAGTGGGAGACAACAGAAGAAATATGGACATGGAAAGAAAAAAGAGATTTAATTGTTTGTGTCTTTCGGCTTTTCCCGGTTAGGGGTCACCACAGCGGAACTCCGGTCCGCTAATGATTGGCAAATGAAGTTGAGTTACCTGCAAAGTGAAGGATTTAGGGTAGAAAATCCAACTCTGGTAACGTCACAGCATGATAGATGGGTGAGTCCCCACATTATAGAAAAACAGGTGGAATGGGAAGCATCTGACCAGTTGCCACATAAAGATACTTTGGAGCCTTCAGCTGGAAACCAGTACAAAAGTTCAGCTGGAGTTGCACGGCAAGGAAAGGAACAGCAAATCATAGCAAGCCTGACACAGTTGATGTTGTGGAGTGATAGGCAAATGAGTTCCCATAAGAAAGAGCAACAGATGATGCAGGATGCAGCTGAAGAAAATATGTCACAGGAAAATATTCTGGAACTTTCTGTAGAATGCCTCCAGGAAACAGAGAACAAAAAATGTGCCCTCAGTTTAGAAGAAAATGATCTAAGGGAAGAGTCGTTTGGTTTAATAGTGATGAATATACTTATTAAGGTCAATTTAATGAAATATATTACAGAAAGACAATGAGACCCAAAATGTTAGAAGTCTGATAAAACAAATGAATACAGTAATCAAGACTGTGCAGCTAAATTAACAACAGATTCTTTCCACAAAAATAGCAAGGCAATAAGGGAAAGAAAGGGAAGAAACCAAATGCCATCATGGAAGTCTCTTAATTGCTTTATAGTTTCCCATATTTGATAAGAAGTGTCACTGTTAGAGTATAGAACAGGGAGCAGATCAACAAAAATACTTAGAAAGATAGACGTGATAAAAGCAACATGCCGTATTAGAACAGACCAGGATCTATTATACATTATTACAAATAATAAACTAAAGATATCAGCACAGACAGAAAAACTTAGGAGATATGCAGATAAATATAAAAGTGCAAAACAAACAATTCATTGATGACCCAAAAATATTTTATAGAGAATTGGGAAACAAAGCAAAAGGAATAGAAAAACTACCAAGAAAAGAAGAAATAGACACATTTTGGAGAAATATCTATGAAGATCCTGCGGAATATAATAAAGATGTTGAATGCATAGAAGTAAAAAAAACAGTAAGAAGTTCAAATGTACAAGGTATGAAACAGAATGAAGTAACATCCAGAAAAACTGAAACAAAATTAAAAAAGCTCCTAATTGGAAAACTCCAGTCCCAGATGCAGTACCCAACTTCTGGCTAAAAGTATTAACATCTTTACACAAAGATTTAGCCCTGAGTAAGAACTACTTATATGTGCATTCAGACCAGGCACCAACCTAGTTAACAATGGGAAAAATGATACTCCTTAAGAGTGAACCTGCAAGCTATCCTAACAACTATAGACCGATAACTTTCCTTCTGACAACATATAAACTATACACTGGAAATTATGCCAGCAGAGAGTATAGTCATTTAGAAGAAAACTCAATCATGGCAATAGAACAAAAGGGTAACAAAATAAAGTCATATGGAACAAAAGATAATTTATTAAATAAAGTCATAATGCAGAACTGTTAAAAGGGAAAGTATCGAAGCATAGCATGGATAGACTACAAAAAAGCATTTGACAGCATTCCACATTCATGCATAAAAGAGTGCTTACAGATATACAAGATGCACCCTACATTAATCAATTATATGACAGTGACCATGAAACACTGGTAAACCACTTTGCAGCTAAGCCATGATAAAGGACAAATTATTATCCCAGGGATAAAAATTCAAAGGGGGATATTCCATGGTGACTCTGTCACCACTGCTCTTGTGTCTTGCCCTTAACTCATTAAGCTGTCTACTTAACAGATTAGGTCATGGTTACAATTTGGCTCCCTGAAAACAACTAAGTGTAAAGCTGTTTTCACCTTCCTTTTGTGGATGATTTAAAACTATTGTTCATCAGATGAGCAGCTGAAAGCACAACTGGAAGTGGCCAAAACTTTCTCAGATGATATAAGAATGTCATTTGGTCTTGATAAATGTGCAGAAGTGACATTTAAAGCAGGAAAGCTGCAGCACAAAGAAAATATCTTTCTGGCACTGGAATGTAATATGCAAACCAAAGGTTGATACAGTGATGAACAGGAGGTTAGACTATAAAATCACAATAATACAAATCCAACTCCAAGAACGCCAAAGATTTTAATGCAAACCCTTCGGAAAACAAAAAAATTTAACACTGAAGGATTGTTTTCTGAAAGCTTGCTTTGCATTAAAATCTTTGGCGTTCATGGAGTTGGATTTGTCTTATTATTATTGTTATTATTATTAGTATTATTATTATTATTATTAATCATTATTATACTGGAATGTGATATAAAAGAACTTGAGCAGGAGTGAAAATATAAATATTTGGGAATTGATGAAGGATCAACAATAAAACATGAACACATTTTAATAAAACTCAATAGGGAATATTTTAGACGACTAAAATTAATACTGAAAACAGCTCTGACATCTTGGAACAAAGTCCAAACTATAAACTAATTTGCTCTTCCTGTTCTAACTTATAGTTTTGGGGTCATTGATACATACACGGAGGTCCTCTCTACAAACTTACCTAAACACTTGAGACCTCCAAAACACAAGCACACTACATATAATACTTCCTCTGGAGAACACAATACATACAATAGCTCATGCACTAGTGTTTCACCTGTCAAGCCCACAAGGCTAAACATTAACCCTAACATATTAGTCATAGGAGACTCCATCGTAAGACACACAGATGTCCCTCTCACCAAGCTGGATAAGGAGAAGGTCATGGTCAGCTGTCTGTCAGGTACCAGGACCACCATATCACACATGCACTCAAGTCTCTCAACAAGAGATACCGTTACAACTCTGTCATAGTCCATGTTAGTGTGAATGACTTGCGATGTACCTCTTTGGACTATATAAAGAGAGACATGACTGAGCTCCTGGACTGTGTGTTTCATGCAGGTATGTTCTTAGCCTTAAGCAGAATTTTGCCTTCACCTAGAATGATGCCTCAGTACAAACAGAAAATGATTGACTTCAATAATTGACTTAGTTTTGGTGTCATTCTAAGGGGATCCAGTATCTGTCAGCCTGGGATGACATGATCAACAGACCTTGATGCTTTGCCAGAGATGGTCTTCATCTGTCACCCCTGGGATTTTGACTACTGGCTAAGGCTGTTGCCACCCCCATAGTGCCTTGTTTAGGCAGTGTCACAAGGACAAAACTACTGACATAAAAATATCAGCCAAAAACAACCTCAAAGTCATGTTGCTAAATGCTAGGAGTCTTAACATGAAACTGTACTCACTGGAAGCAGTCCTCAACCTGGGGGACGCAGACATTTATATAGTCACAGAGACCTGTTTCAAGGCTGTGGAGAGCACCTCAGCCATACCGGGTTACATCTCCTTCCACACATTCAGACCACAAACTTGAAGGCAAGTAAACCAAAGGAGGCAGTGTATTAATATTCATCAAGGCTAAATGCACCTCCAGATTGGTCAAACAGTATGACAGCCTAGAGATACTTTTGGTGTAATTAACTGTTGGTAGGACACCTATTCAAGTCATTGCCAGCTACAGAAACCCCTCCATGAAACAGGACACCTACTCTGCCTATTTGGATCAACTTGAGTTTATCAATTCATCCTAACACCATAGTTTTGGGTGAATTTAACTACACTAGCATTGAATGGGTGAATTACTCATGCTCAAACTCACCTGCCCAAAGGTTCCTCGACGTAGTTAACTCCAATGCCCTGGACCAGCTGGTTGACACCCCCCAGGGGCACCAGCATCCTGAACCTGGTGCTTACAAATATGGGAGACCACTGTAGCTCCCCTACTGTGAGTGCATCCCTGGTGAGATCTGACCACAAATCTGTCTCATTTGTGGTAACTATCACACCTGACCCTCCCCTAGCAGCAACTTGACTAAAAAACTTCTCCAAAGCAGATTATAACCTATTACAGGATCGTATAAATAGCTTCATTGCACCTCTCCCCTTAGATGGAACTGGTAACTATGCTGGGCTCTACACCAATGTCCTATACAAGCACCTGTATAACTGCATTGACTCAGCAGTACCTGTTAGGAACAAAACAAGCTCTTCAAGGGAAAGCAAACCTGCTTGGTAGACAACCACCATTAACAGGCTTTACAATAAAAGGAAGAAACTGCTGTAAAAGAGCAAGAAGAAGCAGGCTCTAAACTGGAGACACTCCCTCCTCAGCTTAAATAAGCAAATAAGACTTCTTGTGAAGCCCTTCAAGGCAAACTATGAATCCAAGTTAACTTCCTCAACCAAGGACCACCATAAGGCATTCTTTAGTTACATCCATAACCTAAAAGGTAAGGCTCAGATTTGTGCAGAACTGGTAGTTAATGGTAACATATACACTGAGCTGGTGGGCATAGCTAACTTGATAGCCAACAGGTTCAGTGAAATCTTCACTCCCCCATTCCCACCACACATACTTCATGACATCCCTACCACCTGTCCCCTACCTTGTATCTCTCTAAGGCCAAAAACACAGCATCATCTTACTTGGCCTCAGGCAAGAATTAGCATCATCACTGGCTACTCTCTTCAATCACAGTCTAAGCACTGGCTTCATCCCAGCTGAATGGAAAACAGCTACTGTTATCTCCCTGCACAAAGGTGGTGCTTCTACTGACCCCGGGAACTACAGATCTATTAGCTTGACTAGCCTTATCTGCAAGACCATGGACAGAATCTTATCAACAAAGATATAGGTAATCTCGAAACACTGGTCCCTACTCAGTTTGGATTTGTCAGGAGGAGATCATGCTTGTTAAACCTGGTGGACTTCTTCGAAAAAAGTCACAAGGGCCCTAGATGAGGGGAAATCTGTGCATACAGCCTACCTAGACCTGGCCAAAGCATTTGACACTGTCCTTCACTCGGGCATCATTAACAAACTTTCCCAGGTATACATCAACCGTTGGTGCACACTAGCAAGAGTAATGGTTTGTTTAAGTGTGTTTTTTATAGGGCCTGTAATTTTATACTAGAAGGGCCAAATATCAAGTTGAGGCATATGGACAGAGCAATTAAAGTTAATGCACATTGATTGTAACTCTATAGGTTCAATATATATATTGCATTTTGTTCATATTGTGATGTTTTTTATATAGGTATGACCTCAAGAAAATTGTCTAAAAGAATTAAAGAACATTTATATGCCATTAAAGTCAAGGATGGCAACAGTGCATTGTTTAAGCACAGATTAACTTGTGGTTCTTTAAAGAAATTTTATTTTTCCGTTTTGGAACCTTTGCCCTTTGATTATAGAGGTGGATGTTGCACTAAACAGCTTTTAAAAAAGGGAACTTTATGGCTGTTAAAAATGCAAGCAGATAAGTTTCTGGGTTTAAACAAAACTATTTGTATTAACTGTTTTTGTAATGCAGTGGGTTTTTAAAGCTTTAAGATTTTATTAGTTTTTGATTGTTAATTATGTAATAATTGGGATATGAAGTTGATTGGTTTTATTGTTTTATATAAACTAATTGAATTTGTACGTTATTTGTTCTGATGAAGTCATTTATTGGATGGAAGTGCTTAATAAAACTACTGTAAAGGTACTACAGTCTTATCTTTTTGCTGTACCAGTGGGTGATTTTGTTGTTTGGTTTGGTAATTTTGTTTAAGTTGGGCTTTTTGTTTGGTTTATGTACTTGCACAGTTAAAAGATACATAGGCAGTGACAGTAATGCAATTATGTGTGCCATATGGGTTCCGTTCAGAAGCTCAAAATACTGAAATCTCGAATTTCAGTATTTTGAGCCCAAGAAGCTGAATCCACATAATAGTGAAAGTTTAGAAGCGCGAAATTCAAAACCTCGAATAGCGGAGGTTTTGAATTTCGCACTTCTGAAGTTCTGCTATGGTTATGTATTCAGGTAAGTGTGTGTGTGTGTGTGTGTGTGTGTGTGTGTGTGTGTGTGTTAAGGGGTTTGGGTAGGGGCTGTGGTGTGTGTCAGTGTGTTTTGTTGCTGTGATGTGTGTGCGCGAAGAGAAAGTAGCTTGTGTGGTGGTGTTTTGTGTGTGTTTGTATGTAGTGCGACCTCGGAGTGAGAATATTTAAGTAGGGGGGTGTGGGGGCACAGGGGGTCTTGCCCCCCTGCTTTCATGTAGTAGAGTGATTGTGTGTGTTTGTGTGGTGGAGGGTGTGTGTGTGTAGTAAAACAGCGAAATTCAAAACTTCGAGGTTTTGAATTTCGTGGTTTTTAGTTTTCGTTGTTTTGTGGATTCCACTTCTTGGGCTCGAGATACTGAACTTCGAGATTTCAGTATTTCGAGCTTCTGATGTGAATCCATGCCATATACATTATTTCTAGAAATAACATGCTTTTGCTGTGGTTGTAAATGTATTCAGTTTATCATCAGCTTTCAACTTTTGTTCCGATTATATATTGTTGTGATGTCACCCATGAACCGTGTTGCATTGCTCATCTCATTTGCATTTACATTTTAAGTTTACCGTGGATTGCTAATCTTACAATATAATTTTACACATGTATTTTAACCATGGTATGTAAACATGACACATTAATTGCACATAATGAGATATACTGGAAATTTAAATATTATATTAACACAGCAACATGAATGTCTGAGGTACACACTGAGTAAAGTATAGGGGCCATATTCCTAAAGATTGCTCTTAGAGTCTATGACTTACATTATTGTAAGGCTTATCTAGCAATATTCACAAAATTCTGCTGTCAGTGTCAGTGTTGGGTTACACTGCAGCAAATCTTTTGTAATGGACTCCTGTGTCAGTCTTGCATGCTAAAGTGGCATGGTGTATCTGTCTTGCTTAATGATATTTGTCTGTGTGTAATGTATTTATAGTGTACACTGATATGTCAGCAAATGTACAAGTAATAACAGAAGTGTGTCTGATAAACTAATTTCTGCATGCCATTTAATGTACCACAGTAACTTAATGATCATGAATGATGGCCACACTGTCCCAGTCATGGTCTTTAATTTATATTGTCAATATGACTATTATGCCATTTAGAATGTTGCATGATCATTACATTAAACTTGTTATTATTGCAACTTTGTGTCTTTTGTTATACAACATATGGATCTGGTGACTGTTATGTTGTCACAACAAATGTACCATAATGTGATGTAACTTGAGCAAACATTGCACATGTCTTGTTTCAGACATATCATATAATCTCTTTATAGTTGTGTTGGTTCACATCTGTCATTACAGTGATATGTAGTTGCTTCAGATGTCTGCATTTAACATTGATTGTGATACGTGACACATGTCAATACATACTGTAAAGCAGTAGATAGATATGGTAATATAGGATGACATGCCATGTGCATTACATCCACACACATATCAGCATTTTGAGAGTGGCTTCCTTTCCAGGGCCATTATTATGCTTCTGTAATATTTATTGTGCATTGTGTAATCTATAGATTGTTACACTATATATATATATATATATATATATATATATATATATATATATATAGATATATAGATATATATAGATATATATGCTTATGACTACTGCCATGTTTTGTAACAGGCCTAGCAACACATTGTACAGGGTAACATTATGCATATGTCTGCCTATACACATATGTAATGGAAATGCATTTTAACTGGCATATGCATTTCTGTGCATGCCTTATCACTTATTCTATTTTATTTCAGACATGTTTTGCATGAGACTGTGATGTCCGATACAAATCATGTTGTAATTTATTAAGGATTGGATATATGCCTGACATCATATAAGGTGTTATACTTGGAGAAAGTCAGACTATATTGTAACATCACATACATGCTTTTTCATTTATTCATTGATTTTAGGTAAATACTTATTATGTATAGAAAATGTTTTTCTCCTGTGTTCAGATCTGACTGAGCGTGGAACCCATTCCAGATGATCAGTTGGATGACAACTATGTGCAAGGCCACTGACAGCCAAGTCAGACTCTGAAGACCAGGTTGATGACCATGATTGAGACGATGATGACAGACCTGGACTTGCATGTGCCATTGCTCCTACAGCTCTGCAGAGAAGATGTCCACCACCATACCAGGCAGCCATTTTCAGGACCATATCCAGGATGTCATGATAGACATCCTCCAGATGCAGATGATTGACATGATGGTTTACTTTGTTCAGAGCATGGCATGGACCATGTGTGACATCTTGCAGGAGATTGCTAGAGAGATCTTTTGTGATGTTTGATCCCATCAGGCTAGTCCTTCATATATGATCCACTTTTGCAAAGTCGCCACCAAGGGGTTTCCATATTCAAATCTGTACAGCCTAGGCACAATTATGCAGACATCCTATATTGCTGTCATGCTTTTCTGTCATATTTCATAATGAGGACTACACATATCAAGTCATATGTGGCTTTATACAGCTGCTGCTACAGTATAATATGTAATTGTCACATGCAGTCATAACCACATACATTGCTGCATATGGGCAAGGGTGCTACTCCTTCATTCTGTATGTGTGTGTTCTCATCTGCATGCAGTGTAGCATAATATTGTTATGTCCAATAAACTCTGTCCTTGTATGTGATATATATGACTGTTGTACTTAGCATACTGCAAGTGAGACACAAGTGTTGTACTTGTATTGCTCCTATTAATATTTATGAGGGATGACAGCAAATCACATGCTACATTATTCCCATTCTTATTACAGAACACAGTGAGGTCATACCTCTCAACTGTCCAGATTTTCACAGAATATCCAGATTTTTCTCTCATATTTTGGTTTTGTTCCTCATAAAAGTTTTTGGTTTTCTGGCAAATCACTGAAGATTAACATCAGAAAATAATCATAGACATTTGACTTTCAGACTTTATACCCTTCAGAAAATTCATGCTAATGCAAAACCTGTTATTACATTAACTGTCTGAGTTTATAAGAGCAATATTTAAAAATTGTCCCTATTTTTGGGCCTTTGTCCCCCCCCCCCATTATTTATGGCTTTGTCCAGATTTTGTGCATTAAGAGGTTGAGGGGTATGAATGAGGTCAGTCAAGTGTGTTTATTTGCATGTTATCCATGTGTATGTATGCACACATTTGTGTATTAATAGTTGCTGTCATGTCTATTTAACAACATGACATGTCCTTGATTTTGTAACTTGTGTAACTTTTGTGGGTCATACCACTGTCACAATGACCTTGCATGCTCCATGTACTGGCAACTATTGTGCCATGTTGTTGTATAGTACTGTGACAGGTACATATTTTATTTATTTTACATTTGTTTACTGGGAAAGTCCAACTGGACACATGTCCTTTTTCAGTGGACACCCTGGGAGAAAAGCTCCAGAAATAAAGTACATAGAAAACAATGGTTAAATAACATAATTAGACTAACAATAATTATAACAAAGACAGTTATTGAGTGAATACCAAACACAGTATAGAAGTAAATTGGTGTAGACGTAGCTTGAATATACACATACAATTAACTATATAGGTATATACTTATAATGAATATATACATAGAATTATATACAGTCAACATAAAACCTTCCAGTAGTGGTCAAATATCACTAGTGGGGAGCATTGGAAGAAAACTTATTGATAGAGTGGAAAAGAGGAAAGGGCTATCCAGGGGAGTCGCAAGAGCAGAGCCAGGACTTTGTAAGGTGTTTTTTTAGGAGTTTTTTAAATTGTACTGTTGAAGTATTGGCTACAAGTGAGTTAGGTAGGTTATTCTACAGTTTGGAAGTATAGCTGGAGAAAAGAGATTCTCCTACATTTGGATGTGTAGCCTTCACATACTGGTCCCTTAGTGAATATACACAGGTGATACTTTGCTTATCATTCTTGATTCCTTTTTTGTCCATATCTTGATTATGGCACTAGTCAGTCTTTTTGAACATTAGCTTATATTAGGAGAGGTATACACGGGTTAGTATACATGCTCTTGGGTACACCTTTGTAGTACATGTGCACTGATTTAAAGAGGTGAACATGTGTATGGCCATAATATCATCGACACATAACTGCCCTATTAATATTTAACTTGTTAAATGCACTTTTTCCATTTTGTTGTGCTGTACTTGTGTACACAGGACTGTCCTTTGATCAGTCCTACACATGTACAGTGATATTTATATCAATAACGGTGATTATGCCACCAGATGTATTATGTTTGCATGGCAGAATATATGGGTATGTGATATTCAAACCTTCTTTTGTTGTCTACCCATGCCAATTGCTGTTTAATTGTTGCACATTACTGTATTGTTTGTGTCATTTGTACATCTTGCAGTCTGTTTGTGTTGTGGGCAGACATGTGCACTGTGCCTTTTTAGCTATGGTTATGCCCTTCTAACTCTCCCTTTACCCTTCTATTCCGTTATACCTCTTGTGTGCCCCTTGTCTTCACCCTCACCCCACATCTGCTTTTGTATCATCATATTTTCTTGGGTGTGTTCATTACTTGTGCTCCCCACACATGTTCCACACCCATTGTTAGCTACCGTTAGCCATGGCAAACTGCAGTGATTGGCCTTTGCCTTAATCTTTTATTAGTAATTTTGCAGATTATTTCAGATTTAGCAAGTTGTGATGCATGTATTTATATATGTCTGTCTGGGTATTACAACGATATCTGAAAGTGTTTGCTGATATCTGTCATTTTTCATGCATAACAGCTGATGCACATTTGTCTTCATTTATTACTTTCCACTAGTAATGTAATTTCCATTGGGTTTGTATACCTTCCGTAGATGTTTATTGGTAATGTACATACATCTATTACTTCATGAACAACTTTTCCAAGAATACATATTCAACATGATTGATTGTGGCTGTGCTGATGTCACGGGTTATGTCTGCCTTGTGCTGAGATATGCTCTGTAGACTGGGGCATATTTGCATGTTACTTGGTTATCCACAATTCTTGCATGGAACTTGGTGTATGGTGCCGAGTTATGCAAATGTTATGGAATCTGACCCTTTGTCTTAGAAATATGCCCCTGCATCACAAAGGTAGAGGATGTGCTCCCACCACCCTAATCTTAAGTATACCAATTCAGGGGCTACCTCAGAGAAGGGAGAAAATATTTGGCTTGCTGGAAAAGTAAATATTTGCTCCGTCTCTGAGGTAGTGGAGACTTGATGTTAGTTTGTTTGTGTCTTTCGGCTTTTCTCGGTTAGGGGTCGTCACAGCGGAACTCCAGTCCACTAATGATTGGCAGTAGAGTTTTACGTGTTGGCTTGCCGGGCCTAACGCACAACCTTCAATGAAGTAACGCCCATTCATGCATGTCGCCACACAGAAGGCACTCTAACTGAGATTCGAACGGGCAATGTCTAACTGTGAGGCGACAAGGCTACCACAGCACCAGCACCGCAGTGGAGTCTTGATGTTAGTAATATATTTTTTTGCATGGTTACACCTTTGTGTTAATATTTGTATCTTTTAAAGTTAATTACTCTGTGCATTTAAAATTATTTTTTGTTTCAAGTTTAAGTATTATTAGTTGGCTTTCTAAATGTAGCTAGACAAAACTCAATATAATTAATGTACATGTTGCCAAATTGGTAACCATTTGAAATGTCGGGACCCACTACAGTGAGTCCTGAAACACGAAGACCGAATGGCCGAAATAAATGAAACATTCACCAAGTCTAAGATGGCCATTTCCCATAATATTCACTTTTCTCAGAGGTATGGTGATCCTGAAGTTGGTATATATATATATATATATATATATATATATATATATATATATATATATATATATATATATATATATATATATATATATATATATATACACACATATATATATATATATATATATATATATGTTTGGAAGTGTGTGTGTGTGTGTGTGTGTGTGTGTGTGGGGGTGCTCCACTGTAAAAAAGAAGTTTAAAAAAGAACTGCGATATTCTACATTCACTCAACTCCTGGATTTTCAAATTTTTTTTTCTGTCAGCACTTAGTGTTACGAGTGCTAATTTTTCAATAGGGAGCCTCCCAAATTACTTCATAGTAGTTCATTAAATATTCCATTTATACAAAGGGAAAACTGTATGAGCTTATCATAGTGGTGGAAAAAAGAATTACAAAATATGCAGTGTTTGCTCTCTTTGCTAATGAAACATTTTAAAGGTAAAAAGTGGGGGAGGTGCCTTTCATTTTATAGGTTAGTGCATATTGGCAGAAGTTCTGCCTTCATATTATGTATTGCTGTCTTGTTTTGATCTGGACTTATTCACATTTATTTATTTGTTTAAAAAATAGAAAAAAGTAATTCAGGAGGACATGATGTAAGGATCCTGCATGGAATCCTGTCCTTGTGATACAAACATGGTTGCATTTTGCAATTCCCTACCACTGATAATCGAATATTTTAAATAATATAAGATTGTCAGAGGTACTTGGCACCTGGGATACAGACTTTAGCTAGAATGCTCTGGCCATTCATTAGTTCTTTTTCATCAGGTTGAAAAGTGGTTATGCACTGAGTAAGCTGTCAGAAGACACTAGGTAGTAATCTAGTAATAACAAGGATATATAATTCACACACAGTAAATAGAAAATGAAACGGCACTCTTTTGGGTTACTGGAACACTGTAGTGCTTGTGGAGCCTTTAATGTCACAGCTGGCACAGAAGACGGCAGAAAAAAATCGGAATGAAGTATATGCCACAGGTGCATCACAACACAGTCCTAACCCCAGTCTGAACCTATCTACCTACTTATATACATTTTGACTTGTGATAGTAGGTGGGGCTGACGTGGGTATTCACTCATAATTTTACTTTTCCACTACTTGAAGAGGAATGGTTATTGTATTTATTGAAATCTGTTTAGGAGGTTGATGGTAGTTTTGTAAGGATGATCTATGGGTAAAAAAGTAAAATAAGAAAAAAAGTCCTACATTCAGATGGAAGACAAAATTATGAACAGGCCTCTGTATCATTTAGGTTCTGTGCTTCTAGTATCCCATAGGTATAGGTGGAGTAAGGACTTGAAAATGAACTTTGAAATGCTAGTTATTTCCCAGAATTTAACTCAAAAGTTTCAACGCTATTTGTTTTGTATATTATTTTTGTTGATTTAAAGAACCTAACCTTTCATTCTGAATCAGAAATTGGTCTTCCTTTTTATTCCCTGCAGGAGACCTCATTCATGCTAACGTTTGCCCTTTTGAACTATGTGGGTGTAGCAGAACCTTCATGACACAATTACAGATGCAGTCAGACCATTTTAGCATTTTTAATCAGTAACAGGATCCAGTTCTGAAACTTGATTTACCACCCTTGAAACGGAACTGCATTAGTGCAATAACTATCCCTGTCCCTAAAGGAGAAAATTTGTCTTATATTTAGTGGGAAGCTGTTTACTACCAAACTGAGAGCCACTGCAGTAGATAATCCCTTGCATATGTATTTACTTGCTTTATGTTTTACTCTATGTACATTCTAATCCTGTTTTCTAATGTGTTCTTTACGTTTATGTTCAAAGTTTCTGACTGTTGAAGGTAATACTATAGCAATAACCCACGCCTGGGTGTGGGTAATGCTGGATTTACCCACGGTTGGTGTGGTTTTAACATAGCTTTTTTTAAAGCTGTCTCGCTATGTTAAACCTATTTAACATAGCGAGACAGTTTTGAAAAAAGCAACGGAGAAAGCAAGATCTCCGTTGCTTTTTACAAATTGTCTCGCTATGTTAAAGGAGTTTAACATAGCGAGACAGCTTTAAATAAAGCAATGGAGACTCTCCGTTGCTTTTTTTAAAGCTGTCTTGCTATGTTAAACTCGTTTAACATAGCGAGACAGTGTGAAGCAATGGAGATCTTGCGTTCTCCGTTGCTATAAAAAAAAAAAAAAGAGTTATAGTAATGGAAAAAATCTGGGCAACTGGACCTTTTTCCATTACTATAACTCTGATTTACAACGTGCATGCTGGCCAATCAGCGTGCACGTTTTTGAATATTAATGGGGGGGTCATTGTATAATTGTCTGTAGATTTTGTTTTATATGGGAAATATACACTCCTAGACTGATCTAAGTAGACCATTTTTAGACCCAATGCCCTGCAGCAGTAAACAATACCTGCCGACGGAACAATCATAAATCAAGTTTTCATTCTCTAAATAAAAGCAGTTGCTCCAGCCATGTCCATGTAGCCTCAGTGAAGTTGCTGTTAAGAGTAAAATGTATCACTTCTAAGCACAGAGTATAAAAAAGTACTTATTTTTATTGATGTAAATAATCATTATTTCTATATAATAGTAGTAACAGTGAACAAAAATGCATTTCTCTTCATTTGATTTCAGTGAATATTTATTAAAGTTTACTGTATGGAGTGAACAATCCCAGGCAGGATATGCAGTGCACTTTCTGAGTGCAAGCATGGTTTGCCAACTGAACCGTATCCAGAGATTTACAAGGATTATTCTGTCTCTAGGAAAATAATTGAGTTTTCACAGTGCAAATGAAGAGACACTTGCCCAGTACCCTAGCTCTTTTTATGTACTACATAACAGGTTCTTTGTGTAATTTGCTGTAGAAAATTAATTACTGTTCACAGACATTTAGAAAAATTAGGCAGCAAATGATTTAAACTAGCAGCAGAAAGGAATCTCCAACAATTCTTCTTGCATACTTAACTATTCCACCTGGTAAATTATAATGAAGCTCTTCAGTATACTAAGTGATTTACATTCTACAAATATTCAGGATAAATGCACAGAATTAGGCTGCTAATAACTTTTAAAATAAGCCAGTAAATGTGAAGAAACTAGTCAATGGAAATTAGAAGGAAAAGGGGTGTATTAGAACTCAGGGGGACAATACGCAATATGCCTTTTGGGAGACAATGAAAGTCAGGATTCCTACACATGTTATGCAGCATGAAGGGCCACTGCACCAGAAAACATACATGAGAAGCTGATGCATGATCCAGGCACACCTGAGCCCAGAAGTCCTATCCAAGATATGTTATTGCACACCAGGTGTGGCTATGCTGATCACAACATATACAAAGGAGCATGTTTCCATATATAGAAGTGTTACAAAGTGCTGTTGTCTGTGAATTTTAGTATCAACTCCATCATCAGCCACAGAGTTGCAATGCGATGTCAGACATCTATCAATGGGCTATGTATTCCATCAGTCTACAGTGACCCTACATCTGAACTGCAAGGCAAACCCTGACTACACAACCCCACTCCCCAATACACACAGGTGTAGGGATACTGCTGTATATAGCTATTGGAGAGGCACGTGTACATATCTGTATTACTACATATGCCCACATACAGTGTTAAAAGACACCCAGAATATGTAGCAACAGTGCTATAGCCTACTGTAGCTGTTTGTGGAGCACAGCTGCTTTATATTGCCCCAAAGGGCAAATGAGAACCTCTTTTCACACAAAACACCACAACTGGGCTGTGCAACATAGCAATTTATTGGCAAGAGTCATGAAGTACAGGTATATAAGAATGGGTAATGAGCAACACACAGCTTGAGAGTTTCATGAACTGCTTGGCTCCATTCTTTGCACCAGGGATACAGTCTAAAATACTGTACCGTTTACTTCATAATTCAGAACAGAAAACACCATCACTGAAATACATATAGACAGACACACACACACACACACACACACACACACACACACACACACACACACACACACACACACACACACACAGGAATGACTGTATATTCATATGTATGTATGTGTGGGTGGTACCACTCACAGTCTGGGTACACAGGCTGCCATGCTTTGTAGCCTTACGAAAATCTTTGCTATCTCCCTAGCTCTTAGTGCACACAGAGCAGTTTGTAGAGGCACAGAAGGACAACCTCTGCACCACAACTATGGTCTCCATGACAATCCTTAATGCAGCTGCTAAGTATATTCATTTGGGTCGACAGACTCCCACCTGCTGTGCATCTTTAGTCCTGCGCCCATTTTCCAAGATCCTCTGATGCTTTATCCTTTGCAGGATGCATTATCTGTTGATCTACACCCCTCATATCTATACCAATGCTTCATAAGTATTTCTGGGGTTGTTACTTTATCAGGTGCACACAGTAGGCCTTATGTCAGTGCACAAACTCAATGCTAAAATGCAGAACAAGCCTACAGGCAAACACACAGAGGTGTGTGTGTGTGTGTGTGTGTGTGTGTGTGTGTGTGTGTGTGTGTGTGTGTGTGTGTGTGTGTGTCTGTGTCCAGCAGTTCCCCAGCCTCTGCACCCCATGACTACAAAATGGAATAACTCAGTGGACTAAAGTGTGTCTTGAAACAGGGTTCAGCATATGAGCTACCATGCCACAACAGTGCTAGCATACAGGGTAGACATTGAGGCTACCTAAGTGAGACTTGTGCATGCAGTATCTGTAACAGAAACCACCAGTTGAGGCCACAATTTGCAGAGATAAAAAAAAAGTATGGCAAATGGAAAGTGGAAGGGAAGCAGGAGCACAAACCATTAGTGGGGTTTGGATATACACTGAACAAGCCATAGTGATGTAATGATTAAATGGCAGAGTAGGAACAGGTGGAGAGAGCTGCAGTGGAAGGCAAGAATGTGGAATGTATACAATGCACATAGGTTAGAGTCATATGCAGGCAGAACGTAATGAGCAGGATGAACAACTGGAATGCTGCATGACAGTTTTACTGTATATACAGAAGTAACCAAAGTGGGACAGGGAATACTGGGATGGAATACCAAGGTTGATAAGCAAGGGGGCATGTCTGCAGGGGATGTATTTCAAAACAGTCATGTACAATTTGACCCAAAGTAGTAGTGCCAGAGTGAAAAGGTGCTGCAGGGCAAAAACCCTTATTTAATCTGAACCTCACCTTACATGCTTTTTCTTGTTTATTTTTTTACATATAAATGATAGTACATTAATACAGTTGTAAATAGCAACAATACAATTCAAGTCTTTTTTTTTCAATGAGGAATACAAACTATGTGCAATATATACAACATGCCTGTTACAATATTGACTAAAACAAACTGTGGTACTCCAGAGAGTAAAGTATAGTATAGTATAGTATAGTATAGGGGTGTACTTCACCCTGTCAAAGGCTGACAATATCGAAGCTGATATTGTTGGCACCAAAATGTCGAAAGCGAAAGTCATCGTGCATGTAAACGGAAATCTCTGTAAGGGGAGATTTCCATTTACTGCAATGTAGTGCGATCTCGGAGTTGGTATATTTAAGTAGCGGGGGGTGTGGGGGGTGCAGGGGGGCTTGCCACTCTGCATAGAGCAATTTGTGTTGTGTTTGGGTGTTTTTTTTTTGTGTGTTCGATGTTCGGGGTTTTGACATTTTCGTGTCGATTATTACGCTGTCAACAGTTTGAGCTTTCGACAGCATAATATAAATGCTAGTATAGTATAGTATAGCAAGTAGTAATATATGTTATATAAACAATAGACATCTTGAGAAACAAATTCAGGAGGCTGAGTTCTGTTGAAATAAATCAATTAGAGAAAATAATTTTTCCCAAGGATTCTTAACAAGTGTCTTAGGAAATAACCTACTTTCCTTTATTTAGTCTCAGTTAAGGCTACTTATTTTAAGGAAGATAAAAACTCTTCAAAGGATGGCAGTAAATTGATCTGCAATGCTTACTGATACTTTTCCATGCCACTGCCAAAATTCTTCAGAGCAGGTAGAGATTCTCATTATACAATTTGTGATTACCATTTATATTAAATAAAACTTATATTAAATAAAACTAAAAACCTAGTTAAAGAGAAAAATCAAACCATAAAGCTTTCATGAAATCTTTTATGGAAATTCAAAAATGTTTCAAAGAGGACAGTCAAAACTATATGTATTCAATCTGCATTACAAATCTTGGTACACCTCCAACATTTAATGGTGCTATTTTTATTTATTTTGGCCATTCTATTTGGAGTTAAGAAAGAGCCGTATAAAATTTCCAAGTAAATATATGCCAATGTTGAGACCAGGATGTATTTTTAATAGAGTTTAATATTTGGGATTTCTGCTCTATTAATTAAAAAGTTATGATCTATTGTTATATATTTCTAAAATGCTTCATTTAAATTAGTGTTGTACTGTGTCATACTTTTGTATAATTTAGAGGAAAGGTTTTCTACCTTAGATATTTTGTATAATATATCATAAAAAAGTTGAATTAGTTTGGAGTTTTCTTTACTACATGAATGTGCAAGAAATAAATATTTCTCTTGAGCTTGTATTTTAATATTCTATAAAGGTAACCAATCTTGGGGATCCATATCATAACAATTTGTAAGCTATTATAGATCTTTTACTTTTAGATCTTTAAAATATTGATACCAGGAAAAGAAATAACTTTGGTTTCCAAGAAGTCAAGTTTAAGTTTGGAGACATTATTAAAGAAATATTTGGTTATACAAAATGAAAAGATAGTTGCAAACCAAAGTTTCAAGTAAATTTTTGCTGCGTACAATATTTCTAAGAGAATTTAAGATGTGGTTCATAAATGAAAAGGATGATGGGGAGGGAGAATTATATTGTATACTTTTTACAAAGATAATGCTATAAGAATTTATTTTGATTTGTGCTGCTATTATTTCCTGTTAATTCATCATTAGTATTAAGTAGGCCACAATGTAAAGTCTTCCAATTTGAGTTATAATTAGTATCAATCCAGTTTAGGATACTTTCAAAAAAATGTTGTTTTAACATAGTTATCTACATCAGGAAAGTTACAAGGTTTAGTATGATGATGTACAGCTATCTTTAGTATGTCACTTATCAGGATATAGGGTTAAAGCTTGTATTATATATAATCATTTAAGAAAGAGAATCATTTTTATTAATTGCAATCTATCATCAAAGGATATTATAGTTTTGTTGCATTTATTAGTTAGACTTGAAATTATGTTTAAAATGTTTTTATAATTAGTTCTTATTCCTTCGATATAATTCATTCTAGTTATTCATAAATATTCAAATGAAGTAACATGTTTACCTATAATATTCTTTTTTGTGTTTGCAAATTTCTTTTATTAGAAATAGAAACTTAAATTTTAGATTATTAAAGTGTAGACCTGAGTATGACTGAAATAGCTTTATGATAAAATCTAAGCCTTTTAGAGCTGATCTTGAGTTGGGAAGTGTTGGTATTTTTAATTAAATTTGCTAGAACTTCAGTGGCTGTAACAAATAAAATAGGAGCAAGGGAGAGCTCTGTTTAGTACCCTTAGGGGAATGGATTCAGATGTGAAAGGCCGTAATTTAATATAAGCTTTGCTATCTTTATAAATAATAAGGAAAATGAATGGAAAAGGAAAACCAAATGATTCTAAGACTTTAAATAAATAAATAAATAATTTAAATTTAAAGAATTAAAGACTTTTTTCTAATGACTAGTCTAATAATAACTTCATTTTTGTTGCTAAATCATTTATAATGGCTAATAATCTTTTAATATTGTCATGAGTTGTCTTTGATACAAATCCAATTTGGTCTAAGTTAATGATTTGCGATAGTTTTTTTTTAAATGATCTGAAATGTCAGGCATGAAAAATTTATAATCATTGTTTAGAAGTGATATGGAATATGGATCTGTATGAAGAACAGAGTTGAGGATCTTTCTTTTTCTTTTGTATAGGTGTGATTAGTGATTATTTCCATGTGGGGGAATTATCTCATGTGTATGAACTTCTATAAGGGTTTTATGGAAAGCGAAATAATATATGG
Source organism: Protopterus annectens (assembly GCF_019279795.1). NCBI lineage: Eukaryota > Metazoa > Chordata > Ceratodontiformes > Protopteridae > Protopterus > Protopterus annectens. The sequence goes on from NC_056739.1 coordinate 1,255,882,737, forward strand.
AGGAATAATTTTCATATTTCTGTTATTAGTACATCCATACCTGGAGCTTTATTAGGTTTAAATTGTTTGATTTTGTCTGAGATCTCGTTAAAAGTAATCTCCTTGTGAAAATGTTCTTTTAGTTCAGAGGGCATCATTTTCAAAAAGGACAAATCAAGATCAAGATTTAGAACAATTGTTTTTATTTTCTTTATTTTCAGATTTTTGATTTAGAGATATGTTATGATATCTGAAAGCATCAAGGATGCCCTCAATGTCTGTGCATGATTTGTTGTTAATATCTTTTCATTGCTAAGATGTTGTTGCTTTTTGATTGTATTTTGACTGTTTTTAAATTATGCATATATATTTGGGAGACATAGCAAAAGAGACTATTTTTAATTTTTTTAGAGCTATGGCTGTTTTATGTGATAGTATTTCTGTGTATTTCTTACTTAGATTTTCTATTACGTTTACTATAGACTTATCATTTATTTGATATTTACCTTTATTCTGTTGAAGTCCTGATTGTATGTTTGATAATTCTGATTCCCATTCTTTTGTTTTTTGCTTATAACAAATTAGAATTTTTACAAAAAAAAATATAAGCTTTTAAAGAACCCCAGCTCATAACATATTGACTCCCTCAGTATTATTTGTTTTTAAATACAGATTCAGCTCAGAAAGAATCCAGGTTTTAAAATCTTTCAATTTTGTTATATAAATACGTATTCTGGTTAAATAGTGTCATTTTTTTTATGAATGCATAGAATTTTAGAATAAGGGCATTGTGATTGGAAATAGGACAGAGTATGATGTAGAATGTGGATATCTTTAAAATTATGTCCTAGGCACTCTATCACTTCTAGTTTGTGTACCATATTTATAGGAATAATGAGTAAAGAGAATGGATTTGAAGTCTCTCAGGGTGAATGCGTCTTTTAAGTTAAGATTTTTAATCCAGTTGTAAGCCATTCTTAGTTTTCTTTCATTATCAGAATCCGAATAATCTAATAAATGATTGAACTAACATCCTATTATTAAAGTGCCTTTATATTTGTTAAGAATAATGTCTATGTGATTTTAGCTAAATTTTGTCTCATTCCAAGAAACCAATACACATTTAATACAGTCAACAACCTATTATGGTTTATAACAACGAGAAGGAACAGGCTGTCTTGGTCCTCATATTTATGAATGATCTGTAGTGAGATAACTTTTTTCCCTACAATCATTACTCCTCTTTTCTTGATTTTAAATAAGGACTCTGCCCAAATTGAATAATTAGTGGGATTCTGTACATTATTATCTGCACATTTAAAGTGTGCTTCTTGAAGGAATATAACTTGAGCCTTATTTGCTTTTAAATAATGAAGCAGGTTAGATCTTTTCTTGGATTGTTTAAACCATTGATTTCCAAGAATAACATAGTTAAATCCATCTATAAAATATGTTAAGACAACATTATAATAATCAATATAAGCCAGTCTAAATATTGTATAATTACATATCCTGTAATTTTTTTGCAGAGTTAAAACCAATATTTTAGGCATGATAAAAAGGAAAATAATTCTGTTAAATGCATGGAATTCACAAAATTCCTAGCCTAGTAAATATAAAATCCACTAGACTACCCATCTCTACCTAACTAGCATACAATTTATCAAAGCATAGAGAATTAATAGCATTAGTAGAACTTTGCAGAGAAAATCTAATAATATGGAGATCTATAAATTAATAGGATATGTTTTTTCCAGTGAGAAGATTGTGACAGTAGAAGTGGATGAGATTACTGAATCAATGTTGGTATGACAAGGAGAGAAGAGATGATAAATGTATATTTGTTCTCTTATATTAAATTTAGAGGTCCAAATTAATGCAGTACCAATCACTTTAAGTTTATATATATATATATATATATATATATATATATATATATATATATATATATATATATTTCCCTTTTCCTGTTCTCCTCACTCCTTGGACTCCTTCACTGTCCATCCCTCTCACTCTGTTTTATTCTTTCATTCATTACATTTCCCTTTATTTTCCCATTTCATTTTTTTCTTTTTCACAATCTCTTCTACTTATTTATTTTCCTTTTTCTCTTACCCCTTCTTTTACTCCTGTAATCCTTTATATTAAATCATTTAAATTTCTCCTACCCAGCACCAGAATAAAGTACATGAATGAGAACAGATACCAAAGATGTAACTCTTTTACTCTTCAGCTCCTCTTGCCTTGAAAAACTGTTATGGTTTAAAACAACATTATCTATGATCAGATAATGTAAATAATTAAGTTAAAGAAAGGCAATTTCCATTGTGTGCAGCATTCTCAGAGAGAAACACAGTCCCTACACCACTAAGCACAACTCTGTCATTATGTCACCAACGCAACACAACAGGAAAGGGCAGCACACATGCACTCCAAGCAGCTGAGTGAAATCTCCCTTGCCACCAAAACATGAACCAAGCAAACAAGAATGAGATCAACACTAAAGTAAACAGGCAGTCAGCTTTATGCCAGAAAAATCCAAGATTCACTAACAAAGACCTTAAGCATGTTTAGCATGTTCTAAAATGATTTAACACTTCAACTTTGAGTCACCAAATCTGTAGTGAAGATTGCAACTGTAATGACCCAAGTAATGCAAGCCAGAGCAAAAAAATGAATGCCAGTAAGCTACTCCCACAAGAGCTACACACTTCACCAAGTACTACCAGACATGATAAAACAAGTACCACAGTAGAAAATATGGAGCTATTAACAGCTGTCAGTTTAAGGCAGGAAATGCTCATGTTAACATTGGAAGTAATCTGCTATGAGACTGATACCTGAATAAGAAAGGAAGATGGTGCCAATGTTTACAAACAAGTACAGAAAGTGTTGAGGTAAATAAAATTTGAGTCACTCTTGCTGTTAGATGAGACTGAATCAAGTAAGCTTACAATTATTAGAATACTAATTAGATCAACTCAAGCCAAAGGCAGCAAACACAGAGCAGCAACGCAGAGGGGAAAAAAACTTTCAGGTGCGATTTCTTAAGGGAAGACAACCCCGTGCATTTTACCAGCTTCAAAGGAAATATCAGCCAATGCAACAACAACCAACAACTCAAACCAACCTCTAAGCTCATTTTCCCCTTTCCAAAACAACTAAGAGGTCTATTATAAGAGAACTGTGTGTGTGTGTGTGTGTGTGTGTGTGTGTGTGTGTGTGTGTATATATATATATATATATATATATATATATATATATATATATATATACAGTTAACTTGAAACATGGATGTTTGAATTTCCATCTTGCCGAACATCCCCATGTATGAAAGTTTATATCAGCGAATGCACAGCGATTCGCTGATATAAGTTCAAAGTACTGTACCGAGATCGTGGTACAGTGTGATGTGGGAAATTCATCCCTTTTCCTCACTGTAGTTCGATCTTGGAGTTGGAATATATAGTGAGCAGGGGGTGCAGGGGGGCTTGCCCCCCTGCAAAAACGTGATGTTAAGTATAGGAGTTTCCTTTACCTGAGCTCCTGTATGGACATCATGTCATGTGTTCGGCAACATTGTTGAATCTGCTGAATTTGTTATGCATTTTGACTTTTGGTATTTTATTTTGGAGTTTTGAATGGAAATAATTTTAATTTTCAATATTGTAATAGTAAAATGATATTTGTGTCTTTCGGGTTTTCCCGATTAGGGGTCGCCACAGCAGAACTCCGGTCCGCTAATGATTGGCAGTAGATTTTTATGTACTGGCTTGCCATGCCTAACGCACAACCTTCAGTGAAGGAAAACCCATTCACGCATGTCGCTACACAGAAGATGCTCTAACTGAGAATCGAACGGGCAACGTCTAACTGTGAAGTGACAATGCTACCGCAGCACCACCACCGCAGTGTTAATAGTAAACTGATATATATATATATATATATATATATATATATATATATATATATATATATTATATACGGGGGATATAAAACGTGTGCACACCCCTGTTAAAATGTCAGGTTTTTGCGATATAAAAAAATTAGACCACAATAAATCATTGAAAAATTTATTTTATGTGTGTGCTGCTTCTGTGCTGTGCTGGAATTTGCTGGACTGGACTTAAAGTCTTCTTAAGACACAAAGTATTGCTGGCTGTTTACTGCTGAAATCAAAGTCTAATTATCATAGTCTGTTAACCACAGAAACTTGCAGAATATACACTGATACAGCATTTGACTTTAAGCATAGTAACCAATAAATATATTTTTATAAACAAACCACACGTACTCTTCTGTTAGTTTGTAGCATATATTTACAAAGTTTTTCTTCACAAACAGTATAGATCATGACTTTCCTTTCTCCATGCAATACCTCGAAACAAGTGTGTTTCTACCAAAATACCTCTCAAATATCTGAATTAATACAGTTATATACAGTTCTAGTCACGCACATAGATTTTGTTTTTTCCTCTTGGTAGACTTTTCTATTGTCCTTTTGTTATTTACTTGTAAGCACTTTTGCTGATGTGAGGATGCCATTAACAGAACTCTGAAAGGAAACATCTGTACAAGCTGTTCTGCTGCTGTTCCTGTCTGTTAATGGATATTTGTAAACTGTTCTGCAAACATGAGAAAAGCATATAATACTTGCTTTCCAAAATTGCTTTTCTAGGCTTTTTTCTGATGATTCTGTAAAACGCCATGTCCATTTATCTATGAGGAATTATGTCAAGCTTTTCTTAATACTGTGACAAACATGTATCTTGAGGAAAACACATACTATCAAAACATGTCCATTGTCAGAAGTCTGAAAGGAAACAAACTGCTCAGGAAATATATTGTGTTCATTAATAGAGCTTCTTTGTTTTTCAGTTATTTTAGCCAGAGCTATGTCATACAATATGAATGCCATTTTTCAATTGCTAAGCTATATTCCTGCATTAAAGCAAACTTTTTGTTTTATTCTTTATCTTTCATATATTTGTAGCAGAATTAATTTCAACCTTATATTCACAATTCACAAACTCTAACAATCATTTCAAAACTTTTCCTACCTTTAATGTGACCTATAACCTGTACAATATAATTGAAAAACAAACAAATCTGTTTGGGGAAAAAATATAAAAAAATAAAAAATGTACAATAAGCTGGTTGCATAGGTTTGCACACCCTTAAACTAATACATTGCTGAAGTACCTTTTAATTTAATTACAGCATTCGGTCTTCTTGGGTAGGAGTCTGTCAGCATGGCACATCTTGACGTGGCAACATTTGCTCACTCTTCCTTGCAAAAGCACTTCAAATCTGTTAGATTTCGAGGGCATCTCTTGTGCACAGCCCTCTTCAGATCACCCCACAGATTGTCTATTGGATTTAGGTCTGGGCTCTGGCTGGGTCATTCCAAAACTTTAATTTTCTTCTGATGAAGCCATTCTTTTGTTGATTTGGATGTATGCTTAGGGTCATTGTCGTGTTGAAAGGTGAAATTCCTCTTCATCTTTCCAACAGATGCCTGAAGGTTTGGGGCCGAAAGTGACGTATTTGGAACTGTTCATAATTCCCTCCACCTTGACTAAAGCCCCAGTTCCAGCTGAAGAAAAGCAACTCCAAAGCATGATACTGCCACCACCATGCTTCACCGTGTGGATGGTGTTCTTTTGGTGATGCAAAATATTATTTCTGCGCCAAATGTACCTTTTGGAATTGTTGCCAAAAAGTTCAACCTGGGTCTCATCAGCTTGATGTATTGTTTTGCAAATTTTAGCTGGGCCTGGATGTTTTTCTGTGTAAGAAAAGGCTTCCATCTTGCAACCCTACCCCATAGTCCAGACATATGGAGAATATGGGAGATTGTTGTCACATGTAGTACACAACCAGTACTTGCCAGAAATTTCTGAAACTCCTTTAGTGTTGCTGTTGGTCTCTTGGCAGCCTCCCTGACCAGTTTTCGTCTTGTCTTTTTATCAATTTTGGAGGGACGCCCAGTTCTTTGTAATGTCACTGTTGTCCCATATTCTGCACTTTTTCATGACTGTCTTCACTGTGTTCCATGCTATATCCAATACTGTGGAAATTTTTTTGTACCCTTCTCCTGACTGATTCCTTTCAACAATGAGATCCCTTTGATGCTTTGTAAACTCTCTGCAAACCATGGCTTTTGCTGTAGCAGACAACTGAGTAAATGTCAGGAAAATCCTACTAGGACAGCTGCACTTTATTTGGTGTTAATCAGAGACTCTTTAATTGATGGCAGGTGTGTACCCAAGAAGACTGAATGTTGTAATTAAATCAAAAGGTGCTTCAACAAAGTATTAGTTTAAGGGTATGCACACTTACGCAACCAGCTTATTGTATGTTTTTTATTTTTTATATTTTCCCCTAACAGATTTCTTTGTTTTTCAATTGAATTGTACAGGTTATAGGTCACATTAAAGGTGGAAAAAGTTTTGAAATGATTTATTGTGGTTTCATTTTTTTTTATATCACAAAAACCTGGCATTTTAACACGGGTGTGTACATTTTTATATCCACTCTATCTATCTATCTATCTATCTATCTATCTATCTATCTATCTATCTATCTATCTATCTATCTATCATTATTTTTTATAGTTAAGCACTTTAAACAGGAGATGAAATAATCAGCATTGCATATTTAAAGAACATGCTACCAAAACAATAGTTGAATTAAAAATAATTGAACACTTAGTACTTAAATGAATTCAATTATGAAGAGGTAAAAAAAGAAAAAAATATATATATAAATCAAACTTGGAGAACAGTCACAAGACATATGTTATATTTAAAACCATTATCTGTATGATGAGAATGGACATTGTCTTAGTTCTCTAATGAGAACATATATACTCCATTTTCCTCACAACTTTCTCCTTTATTTCCTTTCAATATTCTCTTTACTTACTGCTTAAAAGTGAATGGAATCAGTGGAGAATATTTAGTATGATAATATTAAGGAATATGAAAGCTGCTTTACTAAGAGATGTAGTTCTTTGTTGTCTTTGTATTGTTTGAAGTTATATCTGTTTTTTGTTTATTCTTTGTGTCAGACCAGGAGTTCTTCTCAGGGGATCTTTTTAAGGTGGGAGATGTCTAGTCCATGTCTTCATTAGCTGGTAAAAGGTTATTGTTCTTTATGAAGGAAGAAGCTTCTTCTAAATTGTTGAAAATTCTAATACCATTTGATAGATGAATTTTTATTTTAGCAGGGAAAATTATTTCATCCCATTTGTTTGAGTGTTTTCACAAGAGGCCAGCATTTTTCCCTGTTACTAATGTTTTAGCTGAATCATCATTATCAAATCATGTTTTGATGGAGCTTTTTTCCCCAAGCTGTTTTAAGGATCAATTCTTTATCAGTGAAAGAAAGGTATTTTATTACTATTGATCTTTGAGGAGTTGTTGAAGTAGAAGGCGTAGGTTTACTTATGGCTCTATGTGCTCTTTCAATGCCATAGGAAAGTCCTTCCTGCAGGTTTAATCATTTTGGAATCCAAGAAGATAAAAAGTAACTAGGTCATCTCTTACTGTTTTTTCTGGTAATCCAAATATTCTTAAGTTGCATCTCCTTTTTCTGTTTTCTAGGTTGTCTGTTTTGTTTAATAATCAGGTGTTTTGTTTTAATAGCTAAATAAACTTAGACCTTTCTTTGTTTAAGTTTTTTCCTCCTTTATTTTCCATTCATGTCATTTTGAGCATTCTCAATGTCAGATATTTTAGTTGATGCTTTTGGAACATTTCTTTAAAAATATCAGTTTGTTTTAAACAGTTCTGTATCAAATTGTATACGTTTTCCTGAAAACCATCTATTTCCAAAAATAACTCATGAAATGTTGTTATCAGCTGCATATCCTTCTTGAGAGAAGAGTCAGAGTGAGAGTGCTTAGAGTTGCTCATTTTTCATCTAACCAATAAGTCTCCAAAAGATTCTGACAGGAAACAATTGATGAAACTTCACAAAATTTGGAAGCAAGTAAGTTTACATTATTATAAAATAGTGTGTGAAGTCAATTTCCTTAGACATAAATATTTTCCTGTTTGTTTTAATTTTACTGCAGAACTCTAAAAAGTTGCTGATTTCACTTGACCATATAGGCTCCACCCAGTTAGATACTTGTTTCTGATTGTGAAGGTAAACTCCCATACCTTGAATAGTTAAGGGGGCTTAGTTTTACATAATTTTTCTCTCACCCCCTTGTATATATTTTTTTTCATTTTCTTTTTTTATTTTTGTCTGATGACTAATATGCTTGGGCTGTATTGCCTCTATATCTCCCCTCCCCACATTTACCTTACACATCCTCATAGATTGATTCACCTAACACTCTCACACAACTTCAGCTTCACACTCCTTTTACCTCATCTCTTCCAAGCCTACCAAATCTCAACAACCCCACCTCAAACTTCCTAAACACCTCTATAAATTCACCCATGTCTTGCTCATATTCCTCTTCAGAGCCAACATCGAACCCAGTCCAGGTCTGTCCTACCACATAATTATTGGTTGTCACCTCTCCTCTATCTTCTTGTCTGGATGTGTCTTTCTTGACAGTCTGGTCCCATTCATTGTGTTGCTATTGCCAGCTTTAGATGGCATAGTAAAAAGGACTGCCTGTATCTACCAACTTATTACAGCAAGTCTGACTTTTGATGGATGGTATGTGATTCCTGTAACACAGAATCATGCACAGGAGTACTGCCTCTGCCTAGTAATTCTAAGGCCTCATTTATGGGAGTAGTATGATAGCTATGTTTTCCATGTTTAGATACCTGTTCATAATCCCCTGCTTGGTATCCTTACAGGTCGTTTGAAATACGATTGTGCTGTCTGACCATTCTCTATGCATAGAACTAGAAGCACTGTCATAGAAATATGTGCAACAAATGTACAGACATAGTTGGCATAATTAAAATTTTTCCCTCCCAAGCACAAGGTACACGGTTCAGTCCTAACCACGCATGTAATATCTGTGAGGAGTCTTCATGTTATTTCCACCTTCCAAAAACATGGAGTCACAGGCAACAGTGCAGACTCTTAAGTACTGTCTTTTGGGGGAAGAGTTGTGTAGACCAACTACTTTAGGCATTAACTGTGCCACTCAACAGTGTAAAAACTGCCTTTAGGGGATTTGGCTATGTGTACTAATGTTGCCAAAAATGGGCATGGGTATTTGCTGGAAATAAAACCAGTCAACCTGTGAACTAATGATAAATAAAGAAGGTGAGGCCATTTTAAAGGTCTGTATGGCAAATGGGTTGATGGTGGGTACCACATGGTTAAGCAAGAGAGATAGTCACAATATTTCATAAGCGTGGTCAACATACAACTCAGACAGACTTCCTCATAGAAAAGAAAAGGCATTGGAGTAGAATCAGAGCTTGCAAAGTCACCCCCAGTGAAATGGTTGGCCCAGAGCATAAGCCACTGATGACCATTATCAGCTGGAAGCAGTGGTCATAGAAGGCTTTACATTTAACCGAGACTGTGATGAAAACCTAGATGTTGACTGAGCAAAAGCACAACAATTAAATGAAATACATAGGGATCTCAGAACAAAGAGAAAATAGGTGCAGTTGAAGAATGGCAGCATCATAGAATTGCATGTGTAAAGACTATATAACATATGCGGTTGAGTCAGGTGTGGAAGTAGGGTTCATAAGGAATGTTGGTGGTGGAATACAAAAGTCCAGAACATTATTATAAGAAAAAAATGTTGGCAAAAGTGGGCAAAAAACAAGGCAGACCAGGCTAAGAAGGGATATTGGTTGGCTAACAAAGAGGCTAAGAGGACATTTGCATTAACAGCAGGTTGAAAAACAAAGCCAGAAGAAGAAAGAAGCTATCACCAACCTGCTTACCAGTCTGCAGGAGATCAAATGCAGCAGGAAGAAATACTTCAAGCAGCTTCTGAATGAAGAAAACCCCACAGAATTTGTACTGCCCCATACACTGCTTATGATAAAAGAGGAAGGAGACCCCACCATAGAAGAAGTAAGAACAGCACTATAAAAAATAAAGTCAGGGGAAAGCAACAGGTTCAGATAAGGTCATGGCAAATATGATCAAGATGTTTGGTGAGTTAGGAGATAAATGGCTCTTGAGGGTACTCTTAGCAGTATGGAGAGAAAAGTGTATCCCAGATGACTGTAGAATAAGCAACCTAGTGCCAACGTACAACAGCAGAGAATATATTCACAACTGTGGTCAGTGCAGAAGTTTTAAATTTGTGTCAGACTGCATGAAGGTACTGGAGTAAGTGATTGATAAACAAATATGCAATGCAGTTGAAAGGCAGATGGAAGATGTTCATTTCAGATTCAGATCAGGATGCAGCACAATTGACTAGATGTTTGCAGTGAAATAGATAGTGGAGAAGAAGCTATAGATGAGGAATGAGTCCAACTGGGCAGGTTTAGTCTTGCAAAAAGCATATGACAATATTCTATGAAAGCTGATTTGGACAGTTCTGTGATGGCTAAAAGTCCCAAAAACATTGGTAGAATTAGCACAGGCAATGTACAAGGACCCAATGATACAAGTATTAGTGTTTGGACTCACCGAGGGGTTTCTTCTTACAGTGGATGAGCATCAGGGCTCATATTGGAGTCCATTACTGTTCATACTGGTAATAGTTAGGACATAGTTTGGACAAGATAGACTAACAAAGCTACTATATGAGATGATGTGGCACTACAAGCAGACTGGAATTAAGAAATTCAGAAAATTATGGGGAATGGAATTCAAAACTGAAGGCACATGGGATGAAATTGAGTTTCAGGCAAGATAGCTGTCATGGTAGTAAATCATGGAAAATCAGAGGCTGAAAACTGAGGTAGAAGGGAAAGTGGTGGAACAAATTAACAACCTTAGGTGTCTGGTAGGGGTGGTTGAGGAGAAGGAAAATTTGAACAAGCTGAAAGCTAGAATTAGCAATTTTGCAGCCAACTGGCACACAATGCCAAGGGCAGTGCATGACAGAATGCTGTAGAAATGGAAAAGTAAGGTGTACAAAACATTGGTATTTCCAGTACTTCTTTACGGTGCAGAAAACTGGGCAGTGATGGCAGAGCAGCTGAGGAAGCTGGAAAAGATGGAGATGAAGTGCCTGAGATGGGTCTTAGGATTCACACTGTGAGACAGAAAAAGAAATGACGGCATCAAAGCAGGAGCCAAAGTAGCTCCAATTACAGAAAAGGATAAAGAGCAGATTTTGGTGGCTGGGGTATGTGTGCAGGAAAGCAGATGATGATTTGGTGAAGAGGATTTTGCAGAGACAGGAAGAAGACAAGAGGAAACAAAGATGCTCAGGAAAGAGATGGATGAACTGCATCAGAGAAGACCTGTGGCAGGCAGGCAGGCATGACTCTTGAAGGTAGAATCGTGGCACAGACTTGAGGGAGGTGGCAACAATTCACATGACACCTTGACCCCCATGTGGAAAAATAGGGGTTAATAATGGTGATGAAGAGAGCATCCACTTTAGTATCAACAGCAACAGTCTGTACACTGGAACACCTTGGAAGGCATAATAGTTGCATGTGCTCACCACATCTGTACTGTATTCTAGCACAATAGCCATCCAGCTGAGTTTCTTCCTGGGTGTTATCTGTGGACAACTGAGACATATGCTAAGCTATGTTCCAGTAATAGCAAGAAGGCAGCAGCTCTTATACAAAAAACCCTGATGTCCCACAGGTCAATCAATCCCTCTACAGGTGCACACACAGTGGTGATTCTGCACTACAGAATGGAGACCATTTTGACAACCTGACACATGCACCAATTGAGGATGCTGTGAGAAGTTTATACAGTATGGAGTAGGGTGAGTAAATGTATGGAAAACTACAGGGGGACATGATTAGGGGAATGAACAGCACACCTGCTCTGGAGGATGTACTGCTGAATGCTCTGTGTCCAGACAGTGCTATAGGTCTGCATTCCATGCTAGAACAGGTTTTATACCAATGCAATAAGTTACAGCCTATATACCAGCAAGCATGGGAACTGAAGAGTGGATTATTCTAAATACTGGCTATATATTACCCCAGTTATCAGCCCTACTAATTAGAGCATTCACAACATAAATATGATAGAAGAAATAAATGCCCCATTATTAAAACCTGGCCTAGAAGAAAATACCAGTGCCATTAAAATCCTTGAAAGCTGTAGCACTCTCCATTATATTCTTAAAATGTATAGATATGCATTACCCACTGTAACACTGCCTGTGAAAAAGATAACAAAATGCATAGGTATGTATACCCACTGTAACACTGCCTGTGAAAAGGATACTAAAATGCATAGATATGTATACTAACTGTAACACTGCCTAAAGATACTAAAATCCATAGATATGTATACCCACTGTAATACTGCCTGTGAAAAGGATAATAAAATGCATAGATATGTATACCCACTGTAACACTGCCTGTGAAAAGGATGCTAACATGCATAGATATGTATACCCACTGTAACACTGCCTGGGAAAAAGATAATAAAATGCATAGGTATGTATACCCACTGTAACACTGCCTGTGAAAAGGTTACTAAAATGCATAGATATGTATACCCACTGCAACACTGCCTGTGAAAAGGATGCTAAAATGCATAGATATGTATACCCACTGTAAATTCAGGTGGTGCTCAGCAGGTTATGGCAGGCCCATCTGATATATGCACACATTAACAAATGTTTAAATAAAAATAACCAGATAAATAGAATACTCAGAAGATCCTTTTCAGTAATAATCCACTCAGAAAGCAACATACAGAATACAGTGGCACAGCTGTTAGCATTACCATCTCCTGGCACCTGATTTTCTAATTTATTTCATACCTGCTGTGCCTTCTGTATGAAGACTTCATATTCTCCCTGTGTCTGTGTGGGTATTTGATGGGTGTTCTGGTTTTCTCCAGTATACTAAAGGCAAGCAAGTTTCTAAATTGCCCATAACTGTGCATGCAGTGTGTGAATGAATGAGTATGTTATGCATTGGACTAGCATCCCATCCAGGATTTGTTTCTCTGCCTTATACCCACTGTATGCCGACATAGCCTCTGGCTTTCTGTAACCCTGTTTGTTCCCTCCTTGCTGCTAGGTCATAGAATGAATGGTACCATCATTTGCTCTAGTGTTACCTGACAACTGCACAGAGGGAATCCCAGATTGATCCTCATGTCCCCCTCCTTTTTACCTGACCAGCA
>NC_056739.1:1255900942-1255940942 GCF_019279795.1 Protopterus annectens
CACCCAGTCTGTGACTGCAAATGGTTTATTGTATTCATTTTACTACCCCTGTAAAAAAAACTAAATAAAATAAACTCCTGTATAGAATAAAATGAGTATCAGAAAATGTCATTAACAGAAAAAATTCAACTCCAAATACTACACAGGTAATATTCTTGTTAGTAAAATTGCTATGAATATCTAAAGTTACGATGTCAGGTAGGACAGATGAAAATAATTCATTGTACCATGTTAGGAGTGAATGAAAGGTAGAAGGGAAAGATGGTTTACTTCAGAAATGGAAAGTGGTTACAGACTGAAGGATGGTTAAATTCTGGGATAATGCAGTTTTAATGAATTGATTCAGGAGTAGGACTATTTAAAATCTTCCTAAAGAGGGTTAGAGTAAGAAAGTTTCCATTGTGGAAGGTAAATAAATAAATAGTTTTTTTAATGTTAAGTTTGTTAACAAGGGTAGTGGACTGATCCAGCAGGACCAATTTCAACCACAGCTTGGAGGGTGGATAAATGCATATAGGTGACAAAAACAGGAATGATGTATGTCAACAGAAAATTAGCCAGGCCAAATGCAAAGTACATTTAGAATACAGGTAAGTAAAACTAACGGACAAGATTGCACTGAAGTATTCTACACAGCATTGCAATGTGATTAATGTAGCATTGCATTGCCAATTATTTACAATATTTACATAGGTTAAGATGGGATTATAAATAAGCCTTAAGTTGAATATTTGTGTGTGCGTATCTCATGTATCAAAGGGGGATAAAGCTGAGGTAAGTTATGTAATAGCAGGTTGTCTAAAGCATAAGTATGTTACTTATTTTTGCAGAACCTCATCTTATTTTCACCTGACTACTTTGTTTGGCATTTTCTAATGCTGTTGGAGAATTGGTAACACAGTTTGCTGCCTAAGAAAGAGTATATATGATTAGTGGATGAGACAGTATTATTTTGGTCTCTGTGTACTGTTGCATTACATGAACTGGAGTTTTGATGAAATTATTAATGGATTGTCGTTGTTGCTGCTGCTGAATCTTTTGTGTGTGTCAGTTGGAGAAGGTTTGCATACTGCTGTTCTGGGAGCCAGTCTGTGTGTGTTTGAGTGTGATGCAATGATATTCTTGCTAGGAAGGGGGACAAAATAATAGATCCTGTTGAATATTTGCAACTCATTGAGAGTTTTCTTTGAAGAACAGACAAGAAAAGGAAGATCTTATTCATGTTGTGTTTGCACCTTACAGGTGTAAGAAAATGAGATTTTATGACAACCATGTAGGGTTGAATTATTTTTTTGCTTTGGGATTATTGATGTAAATGGATATAGATCTAACTCTACACCTTTCTTTAAGTATTCAAAGGAGACTTGTTCAGTGGTTTGTTTGTTATGTATGGTGGGGGGGGGGGCAGATTGGGCAGGTAAGGATTTTAAGTTTTGACTGATTAGAAAAGAACACACGCACTGATTCTTTTAGTATTTACTGCAAGTTGCTTAATTTATAGCTAGACAGAGAACTTGAGTATTGTTTCATATCTGTCCAGTTTAGCTGTTTGGCTCAGTAATGCAGAGGGATGGTACTCTGATTCCGACACAGGTGTTCAGTGTTCAGTTATCAGCCCCTACACCAAAGGAATCAGGCAGGGTGAGAAATAAGTGGAGTTTGGCCTGCTCACCTCATTCTAGGGCTGCATGGCGGGTTTTCATGCCCTTGGGAAAAACAGGAACTGCAGAAACAGTCTCAAGTACTCTAGCATAATAGCTGTGCTAGAATACTTGGGGATGGTGGGCAGGGATATTCACTGGCTGTAGCAATGATCCTTACAGAAGTGCAGGACATCCAGTATGGACAACCCATTGAATGCTGCCTTCCCTTAGCATAGCTAGCATTGTGAGGAAAAAAAACAGAAAACCCTTGAAACACTACTGGTGGCAGTCTAAATTATGTCCCCCTTGGCTGACTCTCTTTGTATGTACTTAAGAACAAATGGATCAGTTGGCTGAGAAGGGTGATAATGACTGGCAGGCAGAGGGGATATAAAGTGCTTAAAAATAAGTTTGTCCAATATGGTCTAGTCTGTTAAGGGCTAGAAACAAATATCACCAAGTCATCATGATTCATCACTATTTTTCATCACTATTATATTGGGTGACTTCAACTACCCAAACATCGATTGGGAAAACGACTAAAGCCCAAACGCCCTTGCCCAACGGTTCCTAGAATTTATAAACTCAAATGCTATGGAACAACTGGTCACCACTCCCACAAGAGGGGAAAACATATTGGATCTGGTCATCACCAACATGGGGTCTCTATGTTCCACACCAGAGGTATACCTCTCATTGGTAAGATCAGACCATAAACAAATCTCACTGGACATCCGTATTCCATCCCCACCCCTAGCCAAGGAAACCACGGTGAAGAACTTCTCAAAAGCAAACTTCACACTTCTCAAAACTGAGGTGGAATCCTTCAAAGCTTCCGGGCCAGTGGAAAATATGGCCCAAAATGCAGAATCCTTTACAAAAGCATTCTATGGACACCTACAGGAATGTATGGAGCATGCTATCCCAGATAAAACCAAGACTCACTCCTCCAAAGGCAGGAGACCTGTCTGGTGGACCCTGGCCATAAATAAGCTATACAACAGAAGGAGAAAGCTACTACATGACAGAGCAAAATCCCAAAAAGGGAAGGCGTCACTGATCAGTACTAGCAAGAAACTACAATCCCTCATAAAATCATCTAAGGCCAGCTTCGAAAGAAAAATTGCACAAGACACTAAAGATAATCACACGGCCTTCTTTAGTTATGTCAGAAACCTGGGAGGCAACTCCCAGATATGCTCTGAGTTAGTGCAAAATGACAAAAAATATACTGAACCCACAGACATTGCCAACATCCTGGCAGAAAGGTTCAGTGCAAACTCCCCCCCCCAAAAGAGCAAATGTCTATCCCAACAGAGTGTAGCCTTCCTGAGATCACAGATGCACAGGTGAGAGCTGCCCTCTCCAAAGCAAAAAACACAGCATCAATGGGACCAGACGGTGTCCCGGGCTGCGTCTTACATGAGCTCCAAGAAGAACTAAACCCTCATATAAAGTCACTGTTCAATCTCAGCCTTACTACAGGATATGTACCCAAGGAATGGCGTACAGCAACAGTGGTCCCACTCCACAAAGGTGGTGCCACAACAGACCCCGGAAACTATCACCCTATAAGTCTGACTAGCCTGGTCTGCAAAGCTATGGAACGTATCATCATGGAAATCATAAACAAAGACATTGGGAACCTCCAGACGCTGGATTCTACCCAATTCGGCTTTGTTAAGGGCAGATCTTGCCTCTTGAACCTGGTCGACTTCTTTGAAATAGTTACCAAAGCCATAGATGAAGGGAAGGTAGTCCACACAGCCTACCTGGACCTCGCAAAAGCCTTCGACACAATACCCCACTCGGGCATCATAAATAAGCTCACCAGCTTAAATATCAACCCCTATGTCACAAGATGGGTTGCAAACTGGCTCAGGGATAGAACCCACATGGTCAGAATAGCAGGTGCCATGTCAGACTCTAAACCAGTTACAAGTGGTGTCCCACAAGGCTCAGTCCTGGGACCTCTCTTGTTCGGTATATATTTCTCTGAGGTACAGGCTAACACGGGTGGACTATGGCTGACCAAGTTCGCAGATGACTGCAAACTGGGTGCTGTAATCGACTCTCCGGCTGACACAAGCATCCTCCAAAAGGGTCTCACAGAGACAGATAACTGCTGCCAGAGCCATGGCCTAAAGCTAAATGCCAGAAAGTGCATAGTCATCCCCTTTGGGAAAAACAAAGTGCCCACAAATTACCACATAGGTGGTAATCCATTAAGTACAGAAGAAGTAATTAGGGACTTGGGGACCCAAGTAGATAGCAATCTCTCCTTTGACAATCACGTTACCAAAGTGGTTAGAAAGACCTTCTATATAGCCCACCTTATCACGAAAGGGTTCAAATCTAGATCAAGAGATGTCATTGTGCCCCTCTACTCATCACTTATCAGGCCCATAATTGAGTACAGTGCCCTGTTTGGGATGTACCTTACCCGACACCTTCAGCAACTGGAAAGACCCCAAAAGTATCTCACCAAGAGGATCAAGGGGCTCAAACAGATGCCCTATGCAGTTCGGCTAAAGAAACTCCAGCTCTACTCAGTTGCATACCGCCTACTCAGAGGCGATCTGTGTCTGACATATAAAGCTATGTCCAACCCAGAATTAATGGACATGCTTCACCTCAGGAAATCCAAATCCCTTAGAGCTACACGCTCCAGGGACTTGAACCTCGGCACAGAAATAAATAGAACATGCTGGAGGGACAGATTCATATCCCAGAGGCTCCCCTCACTCTGGAACAAAATCCCAATCCATGTTAGGCAGAGCCCCTCACTGACCCTCTTCAAGAGAAATCTTGACGAGTGGATGGGAGATCGTAAGTTACCCCTGGGATCTCTTCTGTGTCCCTGCTTGACAGAGGTACAGTAAACTAACCTTAAAAGGGCTACCTTTTGTGACCTACTATACAGAGGCACAGTCAACTAATCTAAAAGGGTGGCGAAAGCCAAACACACTCTGGCTAGGCTTATAAATGTCCTGGGGCAGATAGCCTAGTATCAACCTATGAACCTATGAACCTATGTTGGAGAATTAGGTTGGGTAGTTGAAGTAGAAAGTTGTTAATGAAAAGGCAGAACAGGAACAGTTCTAAAACTGATCCTTGAGGGATACTTGTACAGATGTTATAAGGCGTTTATTTATTTGTTAATTTGGTAGATGAAGCTGATGCAAAGAGTCATTTTGACCACAACCATGGAAATGTAGGCAGTAATTTATTATGGTAATGACACATGCTGCATTAATACACAATATTAGTATGCTTCAGTTTGCACTGATTCAGTTTCTCCTGCATATGTAGACCTAAAAGTAATGACAAACATGTTTATATCTGCAAGAAGGGACCTCTCAGAAAGATATCTCCAAAATCACTGTATTGTTAATGAACAAAAACTAAAAGATTGAAAGGAATTGAAGAGTATGTTCAATTGAAAGCCAATGATTAGGGCACCTGTTAATTTGTCTTTATTAGTGTTAACTGTTATAGGGTCAATAAGTGTGAGCAGAGTAGTTTGGGTACTTCTTCCTTTTAGGACTTCATGTTGTGACAGGATAGAATGTTATCTTGATAAAGAAAGGTAGTAAGTTGATTGTATATACTGCTCCCTCTAGCAGATTCCCTTGGTGACATAGAAGAGAGAGAGACTGGTTTATATATGAATGGTTTATCTGGTTTATTATATTTTAGAATCATTATAATTGTTGTCCTTTGCAAGATTGTGGAGAAGAATTGACAAGTGATGGAGAGATTAAATAGAAGTTTTTATTTTATTTTGCCTGTTTGTTGACCAGCTAAATCATCTAGACAAATTTTCCCTTTTCAGGGGTGACACAAGACTACTGTCTGGTTAAGTGACTTGCTCAGTGACTCAGTAGGCAAATGATGGTAGGAGGAATCAAACTATGTACCCTGGGCACAGGAAGCAGCTCATTACTAGCTCAAACTTTAGTACACTGTACTGATACATCTGGTAAATAATGGAATCACCACAAAGGCTCATGAAGTAATGGTGGAGATGAGTCTATACTAAGTGATTTATACCATGGGAGTGATTCATTCGTCTTGCTTATTTATGAATGAAAAATCTTTTTGAGGTAGAATGGAGGAAGGCAAGCTTCAAAGGGATGGAATAATTGAAAGATATTATAATTGAAAGATATTAGTTGGGTAGAATTGTAAAATGGTAGCAAGCTCTTTTGCAAAACTATCAGAAGTAAAAATGGAGGTGGTTTATTCACCTTTAAGCAGCTAATCAGGTAGTTAACTTCCTTCCAGAATTTTCCTGGGTTTGAAAAGGTTTAGATTTTTTCTGCTATGTGCAAGCACCTTGATGTTAGTCATTTGACGGCATTTTTTGCTTGGTTGTATAGGGTAAGGTATGTGTTGTACTGTTTTGTGATTTTTTTTTCATATTTATGAGGACCAGGCAGAGACTTAGTTTCAGTAGTGAGTGCATTTCTGTTGTCATTCAGTTTACAGATAAGTGATCTTGGCATCTTCAGCTGCCACTTGAGAAGAATAAGAGTATATTTGATATCTGTGAAAAACAGCTTAATTAATGTGAGAAGTGTTAATTAGGAAATGTCTGCATGCCTTGAGAAACTTTGTTGTCAACTAAGAAAATCAAGGCTTAGTAGAAAGGCAAGAAAAAAATCAAATAAAATAAAATGAAAAGTTATCAGATTAGAAGTAGACTAATTGTTTACATATAATCCTGAGAGCAGTAAAAAAAGTAACATTCCAGAACAGAAAACAAGTATTGAAGAGGTATGTTTGTTGACAAAATAAACCATTGGGTATTGCAATTTTGGAAAGTAAATTACACCTTATGTTGTGGAGGCAGTTTCCATTTTTACATGAAATTAATGATTAGACCATAAGAAGAAAAAAAATGATTTGAGTTTTTAGATTAAATGAAGGTATAATATAAATGTATTGTGCAAGAAACTGTACATTTTAGGTGTAATAGAGTAAATTGTAGACATTATAAAGAAATCAGACAGCAGGGGCTAGGGGGATGGTCCCATCCCTGACATGCCAGCATGGAACAGTCTGTGGACATGCATGTATGGACAAGCATTTGTGCTTTCTATAACACAGTATTTAAACACATGACTGCTGTGAAGACTAAATATTCAAATCATCAGACGACACGTCAAACAAAAGTGGCACCATAATGGCCTTGTCAGCAGTCTTAGTACAGTGGACACACCTGTACAATTACACTTCTCCAGCATTTGAATATCTCATGCTTTAAATTTCCATAGTCTCTCATGTCACCCACATGCTAATGACACCCAAATGTCATCAAACCATGGCAGGTTTTCAAGATGGTAGCCTAGCTCTGAGAATGTACTTCTGCTCCGAGTCTTCTACTGATCTGTTTGTTGTTTTCATAATGTTTCAGTGATATCTTTGATCGAAACATTTGAGTCAGTATTTTTCTGCAGTTACCTTTTTGGCTTACATTCTTATTCCTGGGAATTACAGCTATTTAGTTTGTTCCTGTATTCCACAAGTTTCAGCATACCTTCAGTCTGTCCTTTTGCCAGCATGACTAGCAAAAACAGAGAAAATGTTTCACAACGTTTTTAAAATGTACAACATTGTAGCCTTAATTTAGGCCTTCTAATAGATTGTTAGCAATCAGTTCATGGTCATAAACCTTATTTTCTAGCTAATTATCTAACCATCTCTTGAAGACCAGCAAAGCATTGCCCTTCTAACTCTAGATGGTAATGCATTCCACATACGTCCCACTCTATAGTGCAAGGAATAGTTTCTAGTTCTTTTAACACCTTTAGGAACAATCACAAATTCTGTATTACACATCTCTGTGGAATAGTTTATAATTTCAATACCAATTTCATCTGAAAACTTAATATTATGTACAGATTTATACATTAAAATTAAATCACCTCTAATCACTTTATAATTTGTAGAACTGAGTGACAAAGTTTCCAGTCTTTTCCTGTGCACCATCCCTTTCAATTGATGGATTTGTTTACTAAAGTACTTTTATACCCTCCCCAGTCTTTTAAACTGCACATTCTTGTAATTATAGACAGCTGCATGGCAGGTTTAACCCAGGGGTGTCCAACCTTTTTTGGCTCATGGGCCACTTACCATACTTGACAAGGTGAAAGGAGGCCACATTACCATGCCCAGCCTGTACCTGTCCATTCAAAACAGTTTGTTATAGGGCATACAGAGGGCCAAATAAAATGCTGTGGTGGGCTGTATTGTGGCCCTAGGGCCACCTGTTTGACACCCATGGCCTAACCACTGCTTTATACAATGTAAGTAACACTTCTTTGTCCCTGTTGGTGATAGTTCTTAATATATCTTTGATTGGTATATAACATTTCTTTGCAATGGCTCTCATGTTTGCTTCAGATGTAAATTTGTCATCATTAACCAATTCAATGTTCCTTGTAATTGTTACCCCATTCCAATATATTACTATATGATGATTAGGGATAATGGGGATTATTGTTTCCAAGGAAGGTGACCTTTGATTTTTTTTTGTTGCATTAAACTCCATTTTACTATTTACTGCCCAAGTCTCTAGATTACCCAGAAAATCTTGGAGTTCAGACTGATCATCCATTTTAAAGTAGTTATTAGACATCAGACAGGCTAAAGGGTAAAATAGGCCTAGAAATTGAGTTTGATTTATGCATAAAAGACAGATAAGCAGAAATAATAACCTTGCTGGTCAAGCATGAGGGACAGTTTATTAGAAAGGAAAGATGAGCATAAAGTGTAGAAAAAATACAGACATACAGAATGTTCTTTTCTCAAGGGGAAAGATACAATCATGACACCTACAGAATGTTCCTTAATGAAATGTTAAATAAAGCACATATGAGACAACCAAGGTTAGGCAGCGTGAATGTGGTTTACAAAGGAAAATCATTGGACTGAAGCAATATAATATGTTGTGTTCAGGATAGCAGTTCAGTTAAGGTTAGTTTGTTTGACCTGACATTAAGGAGAAGATTAAGTTACAATACAGACACTCGATCCTGAGTACTAAAGTCAGGTCAAATAAAGACTGTTTCCATTGACATCATTCAGGACAATCAGAAGGTATGTACAGAAACTTTGGATATATTTATCAGCACTGTTATTATCCCTGGGGAAAAAAAATCGCTGTTCCGTGTCTTCACTATTTAGGTTGTTTAACGTTTATGGTTTGATCAAAGACCGGTCGCTCTTATCAGCTTTCGATAAGCTGATATAGACCCTTTCCGGTTAATTATAGTACAATCTTATGTTTATTTCAAAAAAGCCTCAAACAACTTCAGCAAACTAGTATTAAATCAAAGCAGTGTTCCTTCAGAACATAAAAGACAGTGTGTCACAGCCAGAAAGCAAGAAAAAGGTTGATAAGCTACAGACGATGGCACACATTCTTCCAGAACCATATAGACTTTATATACACCTTTTAGTTAACAGCTCAAGAAAGTTTAAATTCATCAGTAAAGGTCATTTCCATACCTGTTGTATAAACATGTCAAGTAATACTGCTATAGTTATACCATCAGTAAATCTTTAGTTTAATTTTAAAAACTGGGTAAAGCAGTCTAAAAATGTTCTCTTAAAGTTAAAGGTTATTAGTTCAAGAATGTTAAATATGTCTAAACATCCAAGGGTTAAATCACAGAAGCAGGCTATCAGTACGGTTTCAGACACAAGTTCAGCATATGCAATTAAACATACACAGTTAAGTTGTAGTAATACCAATGTTCAGAATGTGATAAATTTGTGTTTACATGTAATTCAAAATGCAGAAGTATATTGCAGTATTAAATATACAGATGTCAACACAGTCAATATATGTAACATGCAGGCAATGTCTCAAGTTCACATTACTTCACCTAGATTATTATTTTTAGAATCAAGTGCAAATATTGCACTGAGTGGGGATAAGATCATTCAGAGTGCAGATTTTAATAAAATAAATTCCAGTATGACTGAAAACAGATTTCAGTTCATGTTTTATCTGTGTTCATGTAACATTGTCAAAATGCTCTCATGTTTCAGACAATTTGTCAACAGTACTAGTTTTCAGTCTATGTTCAGACAATACTGACAGAAAAAGGTACTGATAGTTTGGTTTTCAGAATATACCATGTGCCAGTTTCAGTTATGCTTTTATCAGTGTTCAGTTAACACTGGCAAAAGACATTATTTTAGTATTAGTTTAGTTAGTTTCCAGAATATACACAACTATTTTAAATGTTCAATATACACTAATGTAAATTTCAGTCAAGATTCAAACTATGACATTCATACTCAGTTCTGTCAAATCTCAGAATATAAAAATAATACTCAGTTACTTCACATTATTCAGTTATTAGTTTTAAGGGTAAAGTAACAGAATTACATTATTTAGCTATTAGTTAAGGGTAAAGTGACAGAATTATTTTTTACAGGCTTATTAAAATAAGTTATCTAAATAATAGGTAGTAACAGTTATTCAGTATACTCAAGATATAACATGTTAGGCTTAATTTGTTAATTAGTTTATAGATTACAGTGCACTTTACATAATTATTATACATTAGTCAGAAAATTAAAAGGACACTAACATACAATGCAAAGGTATAGACATAAAATACAGAAAGTATAGGTTTTAGTAAACTATTATAGCGCATAAATATTCATAAAATATTTCATTCACAAATTTAGGAGGCAGACATCTGTAAAAGCACATACAAGTTAAAAAGGTAAGTAGCATTATAGAGCAAATTTAAATAAAAATTTATAGGCACAAGTTAACACAGAATATGGTAATTATGCTTCAAGACCACTTATAAAGTTATCTGTTTAGTGCAGATTTTAATTAGTCTTCAGAAAATAACCATCATGCTTGATAGGCTGTACAATAAAAAGAAACAGTACAATGTTTAAAGATGCCAAAAAATGCATCAGCTTCCCCTTTGGGAAAAACTCAGTTCCCACTAATTACCACATTGATGGGAGCCGACTGAGCACTGAAGGCATTATAAGAGATTTGGGGACACAGGTTGACAGCAACCTCTCCTTCGACCACCACATTGCCACTGTGGTCAGAAAGCCCTTCTGTGTGGCACATCTCATTACCAAGGGTTTTGCATCCAGGAAGCAAGAGGTCATCATCTCTCTCTACTCTTCCCTCATTAGGCCAGTCATTGAGTATAATGCCCCATTTGGCATGTACCTCACTAGACACATGTAACAGCTGGAAAGGCCACAAAAGTACCTCATGAAGAGGATCCTAGGCCTTAAACACATGTTGTAAATGGACAGACTAAAAAAACTCCAGCTATTCTCTGTCTTGTATCATCTACTAAGAGGTGATCTCTGCTTGACATACAAAGCAATGTCTGACCCAGCTCTGTTAGAAATGCTACATCTAAAGAAATCCCAATCCCTCCGCACCACATGATCCAGAGACCTCAACCTCAGTACCACAATCAACAGAACATGCTGGAGGGACAGGTTCATAACCCAAAGACTGCTCATGCTCTGCAATAGACTTCCCATACATGTCAAGCAGAGCACCTCACTGGCCCTCTTCAAGAGAAATCTTGATGAGTGAATGGGAAATAGAAAGTTTACCTGGGGATCACTCCAGTGGCTCTACTTGATAGAGGCACTGGGAACTACCATTGGGCGGCACAATGCCAGGGCACTTCTATGGGATAAGCTTGTAAAGGCTCCAGGGCCATTAGCCTAGTACACACCTATGAACAACAGAAAAATGTTTCATTTGCTATAAGAGAGAGACATCATAGTACACTAAGGCACCAGTTCATAAGGTAAAAAAACGCAAGTAATAAACAGTGTAAGTTTACCATTACAGCATACAGAGATATGGAAAAAAAGATAGGCAGGATTAACAGTTCGTACTCTGTCTAACTTAAATAAAGATTCACAAAGACAGGTTAATCAGCTTTAAAAGCCACAGAATTAAAAGACACTCATTTTCAGAATAATGTACAGGTTTTGAATATATCACTCATACATCAGAACTTAAGACTTAAAGACTCTAAAGACTATGAATCTAGGTAATATAAAAATCAAATCATAAAGTTAACAGACTTCAAGCCTGGTAAACAATTGTCTAGTTATTATTAAATTATAAAGTTAAGAGACTTCAATACAAATAGGCCATAAAGGCTCAATGAACACCTAGTGGTCAACATTAAAATTGCAAGTTTATAATTAAATTATAAAGTTAAAAGACTTCAATCCAAACAGGCCATAAATGCTCAAGTGACACCTAGTGGTCAAAAGTGAAATTGAAGTTTTTACCAAATTAAAAAAAAAAATGTTTTCAGATTATGAGTCAGGTAGCATAAAGCTGTATACAGTAGTTAGCTATATAGATATAAGTTAACTACATTAGTAGGTCCCTTTCATCAGGGACCTCAGAGACAACTGTTAGATTAGGGACTTCCATTTTAAAGTAGTTATTAGACATCAGACAAGATAAAGGGTAAAATAGCCCTAGAAATTGAGTTTGATTTATGCATAAAAGACAGTTAAGCAGAAAGAATAGCCTTGCTGGTCAAGCATGAGGGGCAGTTTATTAGAAAGGAAAGATAAGCATAAAATGTGCTGAAAATACAGACATACAGAATGTTCTTTTCTCGGGGGAAGATACAATCTTGCCAGTTACAGAATGTTCCTTAATGGAATGTTAAGTAAAGCACATATGAGACAACCAAGGTTAGGGGGAGTGAATGTGGTTTACAAAGGAAAATCAATGGACTGAAGTAATATAATATGTTGTGTTCAGGATAGCAGTTCAGTTAAGGCTAGTTAGTTCATTTGACCTGACATTAAGGATAAGATTAAGCTACAATACAGACACTCGATCCTGAGTACTAAAGTCAGGTCAAATAAAGATTGTTTCCATCTATATTATTCAGGACAATCAGAAGATATGTGCAGAAATGTTGGATATATTTAGCAGCACTGTTATCAGCCCTGTTAATAAAGACAGTATTTAAATATTGTGAACATCTAATAAGGCCTTATTGAATGAACTGCAGTGTTTGGATAATTCATTCTAAAAAGTACATAAGACTTAGTCCATAAAGGAGAGAATGGCACCTGTTCAGAATAAGTTTGGGTAATTAACAGATAAAGGCTTTCATTCTCAGTCTCATTACAGTGTTTCCAATTAATTACACTACAGTGCAGTCTTATCAATTCTTTCATCTATCAAACCCATCTTTGCCTTCCACAAATGTGCTACACCAAATTCTGCCCATATTATAGACACTTGATATAATCATTTTAAACAATTTAGGGCCCAGTATTGATCCCTAAAGGACACTCACTTCAAAATTTTTTAACTATCAAAAAGACATTATGGATTTTGACCATGCATTTTCTACCCTCCTATATTATGATATAGTTATTAATTATTCTTTGTTTCATATTACTTCAAACTTTACTATGAGACACTGAGGTAAAGGCTTTTTGGAAGGTATAAATATGCCAAAAACACCATTAAACCTTGGTCCACCACTTTCAGACTTGTTCATAAAAATTAATAAGATTAATTAAACATGAGAAACCTTCTATAAATCCATGCTGTTGTAGGCCAAGTCATACAGATATATAGTCAGTGATGAGGCCACTAATGATGCATTCAATATATTTCCCTAATATACAAATCGGACTAATTTGCATGATGACTGTAAATCATTGTTAGTCAACACCCCCCTTATAAATTGGGACATGAGTGCCACAATGGAAGGACATATCCACAGTTAAGAAAACTCTATTACAAATGCTGCAGACATGGGGACAGTTGACCAATTATGTTTGATAAATAAAACTCATTAAGCCCATCTGGTCTTACTGCTGTGGTAGGTTTAATAGTTTTAAGGATTTTCTCCACAGATTATAAAGAAACAACTTGACAGTTTGTACTTGGGCAAGTAAATACTGTGGGAAGAAATAGCCAGGGAATTGTTATGGCTAGGCTTGTATAGGCCCTAGGGCCGATAGCCTAGTACCAACCTATGAAGCTAAACCTCCAGAGTAACATTGACTCCAGTACTGGAATTTAATTGTGCATATTTATCCACAAATAAATTAGCCAACAATTTAGGTTCCATAACAATAACCACTTGATGCTTTAACATTAAGTTAGATTGATTGTGCTTTCTATAATTTCTTGGGTGTGAGAAAATAGGGCCTTCCTGTTAACCACAGTGTTTTCAGCCAATTTGCACTTATAACTATGCCTAGTGAATATTAACATTTTCTTTAACCTTGACTTAATTTTTCCTTGTCTAACTTATTTTATTTTGCTTTTGTTTAACAGGTATGTCTGACTGGGTTTAGTCAAAAACCTCTTTTCAGCGGAGGCTCAGGAAGTAAAGCTCCAACATATTACAAACACTTTTAAACAGACATTAATTAATATACATTAACATCTAGGCATACATTTGCTATTTAGATAACATTCACATTATATAAAGGCAATGTTACAATAAAAGGTATTTATACATTAGTAGATGTTGAACACTGAGCATTTGAAAAGGTATACTATGGGTTTGTCAACTAGATAATAGATTGTGTGATTAGTGCTAAGAAATTTAAAGAAACTGAGGTGAGGGAAGGAACTAGGTTGAGCAGAAAATGTTAATATTGTAGTTAAGAGGTGAGGTATAACGCAGGTTCACAGATAATTTTATATATATATATATATATATATATATATATATATATATATATATATATATATATATATATATATATATATATATATATATATATATATATATATATATATATATACACACACACACACACACACACACACACACACACACACACACACACACACAAACATATCATAAGATTTATACATTAAAAGTATAGATGTGAGGAGTGAGCAGTGTCACAAAATTATGTATATGCCTGGGAGATGCTAGTATAACTTAGATGTCCACCATGGAGAGGATTACTGATTGCTATTGGAACCCATTTCTCTATTACTGTACTCATAAATTCAAAGAATCTGCCATGACTCAGATATACTACTATGATCCATTATTTCTCTCCATTTCCAATTATTTATTTCTTTAATTATATCACAACTGTTAGCTCTTTAAAATGTTTTTGCTTTTCTCTTATCATGACAAGACCTATTATAATCATTCCCTGCCAGTACTTGAGCTAGACAACAATGATCTAAGCCTTTAGCTCTGGCACAAAGGTACAGTTGCCTACAGTCTTACCTTCTTTCATTGAAATTATATCTAAAATTTAATCTTTCCTTGTTAGTTTTGTAATTATCTAGGAATAACATTGGTAGTTACTTGTCACTGCTAATAATCCCAATGGACTAGTGTTTTTCATTTTAGATGAAAAGTGTAATCATCTGCAATAAACTCATAATCACTCATTATAGGATTACTTAGTGCTCCATTAAACAGGTCCTGGTCACCCCTACATTGATCAATGGTCTATAGACATATTAATATGCCAATCGTCTAGCATATGATATTTTAACACCAATCATTTAATGTATATTGCTGTTAAAAATTGTAGCTGAGGTGAGTTTACTGTTCACATAAATTGAACCCTCAACTTTACTTCTCTTTCCTATAATTATGACATTCTGTGTATCCACTTAAGGCATTGGTTTGTTTAAATCAGAAAAACATGTTACTATAATTGCCAAGCCATTACAATGTTCACCATTAATTATTCACTCTAGTACAGTAAATTTATTATTTAGACTTCTAGCATTAGTCATAAAACACTTAAGTTTCCCATGGGACAATTTATTTTTTGAAAACTGCTTACTGAATCAACAGGTCCCAAAGGGACTTAGAGTAATTAAATTGCCTGCTGGCAATGATCTACCCAAAAATCTGGTAGATAAATGGCTCAAGATAAATCAAAGAGCTGGTATGCAATACATGGAAGTATTACATGAGTTTAATAATGCTAAACTTGAGTCTATTACTGAAAACGTGAAAAAGAACCATGCAAGACTTAAAGAAGTGACTTCTAATGATAATTTTGCCAGCAAAATGTACTTAATTCAAGACATTTTAATCAAACTCAATGATACTTTAAGCCAAAGAAAAGTAAAAAAATTCTTGAGAGACAAGAAAGACTATGCAGGGGGGCATGGCCTCAGCATATGGGTTAAAACTGCATAGTGCGAATAGAGCTAGCGTGATGATGGAAGGTGCTACTCTAAGGAGGAGGACGTTAATTCACTAAGAAGGTCAGAGAGACTACATAGCAAGCCTGGAAATTAGGGTGCTACAAGCTCAAATGAGACAGAAAGCGAGTGAGAAACAACATGTTTCAGCAACAAAAAATGCTGAACAAGTAGTCAGACCTCAAGTGAAGGGGCGAATGCCTACACCAACTCACCTCACACTAAGGAAATAGTTACCCATCACAACGACGAATGCCAACAAGTGGTTGAAGTATATCAGAGAGTTAATAACCAGGAGAGAACATGGGCTGAAGTAACAGCAATCGATAGAAACTGAAAGTTCAGAAATTACAACAAGCAGTCAAAAAATGGATTTGCACAAGTGAACCACAACAAGAGACACTGGCAAAAATGAATTAACCAAGGATGACATAGGTACTGTAAACTTTAAAATAGTTAACCTCTCTAATTATGAATTATCTAGAGAGGAATGATGTGCACTAAGCAAAGGCTGGAATTTTTCTCTGGCCCAGAGAGCAGACAAATTAGTTGCTGTAAATGAACTAAGAGACTATGCTAGAAGCCTTAATTCTGACATAATGTTTAACAAACGCAATGAAGTAAAAAGTGAATTTTATAAGCCTAATTGCTTTAACCCACCATTATGTAAGGAGTTAGAAATGTTTTAAACGTATGTGAAGCACAGATAGTTGAAACATTGGATAATAGAGCTGGATATAAGTATTACAACGTGACTAAAAACGAGAAAGAATGTTTTGAGAAATTATATAAAAATGAAGAAGTACTGATATTTACGGCTGATAAAGGGGGATCTTTGATAGTACTAGATAGGGGAGAATATGAGTATAAAATGAGAGAGGATATAAATAAGTTGTTAGAGAAAGAAATAGATGAAAGAAAAATATCTAATGTGATAGTACAAAAAGAAAAGAATATACGCATACGACAGTACTAGCAGTGCAAAATAGTGTTGATTCTAAAGCTATAAAAAGTATTATTTGTAGAAATTGGGGTATTTTCAAAACTAATAATGAAATTATTAAAAAGATAGGTACAGGGCCCAGGTTTGCACAAAAGAGAGCTAAAACTTACAAAAAATTCTTTCAAAGTAAACTGAATAGAAAAATACAAGTTGAAGGTAAAAAAGGAATGAATAAGTGTTTCAACTGTAACATGTGCAATTATTTGTATACTGACTCTAGTGAAATTGAAGTGGGAAACTATGTAGTCAGAATACTAGGAAGCTTTTCATGTGAGAGTAAAAATATAGTTTATTTATTAATGTGCATGGATTGTCATGCTTTTTATGTGGGAAGAACTACAACTCAAGAAGAACTCAACAGAAGAATTTACGAGCATAAGTATGTTATTGCCAATGGAGATGAAAAGAATGCTATGTGTAAACATTATAAAGAAAGTAAATGCAAAGTTAACTTCAAATGTTTAGTATTAGAAGCACTGAGTAACACCAAGAATATTATTAACATAGAGAAAGAACTGGGATGGCTAGAGTACTGTTGGCAAGTTAAATTAAATGCATGTTTTTTCCCAGGTCTCAGTAATAGAGAGGAATTATGTACTTAAAAAGAAAAGGGTTAAAACACTGACTTTTTTAGAACTTTTGTTCATAAGTTCATAGGTGGGTACTAGGCTATTTGCCTTAGGGCCTATATAAGCCTAGCCAAACGGTACCCTGGCTTTTGCCACCCAAGAAAATTATTTTCCTGTGCCCCTGTCAAGCAGAGCCACAGAAGTGATCCCCAGAGGGAATTTCCTATCTCCCATCCAATCATCAATATTTTTCTTGAAAAGTGCTAATGAGGAGCTTTGTTTGATATAGATAGGTAGTTTGTTCCAGAGTATGGGAAGTCTCTGGGACAGGAATCTATCCCTCCAGTGTGTCTTGTTTATTGTGGTGACAAGGTTTAGGTCCCTAGAGCGTGTAGCTCAGAGGGATTGGGATTTCTTTAAATGGAGCATGTCCAACAGCTCTGGGTTTGACATAGCTTTGTATGTTAGGCAGAGATCGCCTCTGAGTAGGCGATATGTAACAGAGTAAAGCTGGAGTTTTTTGAGATGGTCTGCATAGGGCATCTATTTGAGGCTGGTAATCCTCTTTGTGAGGTATTTATGTGGCCTTTCCAGTTGTTGTAGATGTCTTGTGAGGTACATACCAAAAGGGGCGTTGTACTCTATAATGGGTCTAATGAGTGATGAGTAGAGGGGAACAATTTCCTATTTTTTCCTGTATGAGAAACCTTTTGTGATGAGGTGTGCCACGTAGAAGGATTTCCAGACTACTGTGGCAATGTGATTATCAAAGGAGAGACTACTGTCCACCTGTGTCTCAAGGTCTCTTATCACACTTTTGGTGTTAAGTAGACTACCGCCTATGTGATAGTTCATGGGTACAGAGTTTTTAGCAAAAGGGATGACAATGCACTTTTTGGCATTGAGCTTGAGGCCACGGCTTTGACACCAGGCATCTGTCTCAGTGAGGCCCTTTTGTAGGATGTCCACATCATTAGGAGTTTTGATTATGGCTCCTAGTTTGCAGTCATCTGTGAACTTTGTTAGCCAAAGACCTTCTGTGTTAGTCTATACTTCAGAGAAGTAGATACCAAACAGGACAGGACCTAGGACTGAACCCTGTGGTACTCTATTTGTCACTGGTCTGAAGTTAGATTTAGAGTCTGCTACTTTCACAGTGTGGGTTCTGTCAGTGAGCCAGTTGTTTAGCCTATTTTATCATGTGACTAGGGTTTTTCTTTAATTTAGCCTATTTTATCACGTGACTAGTCTTCTTAACTTAGATTGGATGTTGTTGGGAGATGTATCCCAAGAACGGGTATTTAATGTATCTAATGAACAATGAATTTTAGTCTGAAGAAGTCTCTGAGAGTGAAGGGAGATGAAAGCCCTAACTGAAGTCATTGTCTTGTTAATAAAGTGCTGGTAATCCTACAGATACTGCAATTTATTTTTTATTCTATTATCTTTGTTAGTTTACTTAAAAACTGTTTCCTGAGAGAATGTCAGTTACAAAGACTTGCATAACACTTCAGAAATAGAAGAAAAAATGCCTACTTAAACATCTCCTTATTTAGTTCTCTACTTCTCTCTGAACTGAAAGTAGCATTACAAAAAACATATAGGTAGCTGAGGAGGGAAAATGGCTCTACAACTCTTTAATTGGCTGAACTGGTTTCTGGGATTGTAAAATCTGGAAAAGGGATTTCAACATGTGAGAACAAAATTTTTAACATCCGAAGTTGTTCACAAAAGCATAAGCTTGCATAAGCGAATACATTGTAACTTTAAAAAAAATTCTAAATACAAGAAATAAATGTAGTAATGGTGTCCTCAGAAACTTTTGTAAAAAATATGACTCTACTGACCTATTCTGGGCATTCTTTTACAATTTACTGAGGAACTAAATGCAAACAATTCTTCATATTTAAAAAGGGTACATAAAGCTCATCACATAAAACCTACTTTTGATTCTGTTATACTTGTACATCATTATAAAACTTTTAAGATAAAGTAAAAATCCTTAAAATTGCCAAGAATAAATCCAACATTAATTTGCAAAACTCTCAATTGAAGTTCTCAGGAGGCATTCCTGTGGAATACAAATTAGCAGGGAGACTTTTTCCAGTTTTTTAAACATTCTGATAGAAAATAACATTTGTTTTCAGTTGCTATTCCTAGCTAAACTATGTTTTCCTGAAACAGTTGCAAACATCAACTAATCAATTAAAAAAACAAAGTTTATTTTTGGAAATATTTTTGCATTGAAACCTGACTGAATATATTTATAAAGTTTTCTCCTTTTCTAAACTGTTTGCTGAATGTAATTTTGATACTGCTTATAGTGCTACCCAGGTTAAAATTCTTAAAATATGTGTGCATTTTTTCAACTGGAAGTCCAATTGTTTATAAGTAGATTTATTATTTTACTTATGCTAATACATAATTTGTAGAACATTCTCTTCTTTTACATCTTTATGCTTGTGAATCCAGATCAACAAAATACTACATTTTTCCAGCTCATTAGGATATACTATTTTTTTGGAAAAATGCCTAGAGTGTTGCACATGATGTTATCAGCAAATATTCATGTGGAATATAAATTAGTAGTATCTATCCATTAATATATAGACCACTGTTAAGACTATTCTTTTCATATGTATTTTATTTTTTCACTACTGTTCTTTAATTCACATTTCCCTGTCATCCCTCTTTAGCATTTGTGCTGTGTAGGTCAGTGCTATTTTGTAATTCTTTTAAATAGGCTTCTTTGTTGGAAATTCATTTTATTTTTATCTTGCCCAAAAGCTGCCCATATCTTGGCTCACAGCTAGGTGTCTGAAATTTGGCTGCTCTGTATTTGTGATTAGCACATGTGTACACGCCAGCATTCATTTCAAGTGTATAGAAAACATGCTTCGCTTGAACTTTTGTTCTATGTAGTTTAAAGAAGCATAAATCAGATTGTTGGTTTACATGGAACTTTTTCATAGCTGCAGCTTACATTATTTAATGATACTCTTTGGGTGCCATGCATGTTTTAAAGGTTTTAACCTGAATCTCATTTTTAATATTAGACCTTTACCTTTACTATGGGCTGAGCTGGGAGATGGTATTTTTGTTACTCTTCCATTAGGGTTGCTCTTGTAAGTTCTTGGTTATTTTTAATTTTGCTATATTAGTGAAAATTCCTCTAATATAAAGTAAAAACTCTAGCTCTGCTTTGTACTTTCATTTGTCTAACCTATTTTTCACATCTCTTTTTATTAATAAGCCTAATTTTAAACACATCATTCATATTCCCCTTGATTTCCTTCACAGGAAGCTGTATTTCATGCCTCTATCACTGACGTTTTGACCATTCTTTAAGGAAGTGTGTACCTCACTTCCTCATGTACCTACTTAGTTCATGCAGGTTTATTTTAGCCGCTCTAATTTCTTTCAGTATATTTCAACCTCATCTTACTGCTTTGTACTCTGGATATTATTATTTCTGATAAGAGCTTTTCTTTCATTGTATAGTCTGTACTTATGAAAAATCATCTTTCCAGTAATGATAAATCTCAAACCAGATAATTGCTGACATTTTCTGCCATAGTCAAGTTTTCATTAATATGATAGTTTGACCTCTGTTTTCCAGGTATAATCTGAATTCAAGTTACAAAATCATTTATACAACGAGCTACATTACTGTTTTTCTTTATCATTCCCATTCTCTACACCTGCTTGTTTTAACAGTTTTGCTTTGGATCATTCTAGCTTTTGTTAGGTTTATTCAACTTCAGCATAAATTATTGGCCTGGAGTCTGGAAATCGAACAAACTATTATGGTGCGACTGTGGCATTCAAAAAACTGTAGTTCCTTATGTTACACCTGTAACACCCACCACTGCTACCAGTACGTGATAGGCATCAATATGTGTTGTCCCGATGCTGGGCCAGTAATCAAGGAGCCTGAATCCTCACCATTGACACTGGAGAGGTACCTGCACTTGGAATACAAATGGATACACTCAGTTTTTCCAGATGCAGACCTCCCTACATGAAGTACAATTTCCCTTAAGAGTGGACAGGGAACACACTCACCCCTGGTCTGGATGTCTCTATGTCTGTCTCTCTCCAGATCCCCAGTAAGACTCCCCACTGGTACACTGTAGGGTTAGTTCTTCAGCCGGGTGTCCAAGCTAAGTCCTCCAGCACCCTCTCTGTAAACCCAGTGCTTTGTTTCCCTGGCCCATGTAGCTGACACACACACACACACACACACATACACACACACACACACACACACACACACACACACACACACACACACACACACACACACACACACACACGCACACACATATACCTGGGAAAGGCTGGCACAGGTTTACCCACTCTACCAACTTTGCCCAGACTATAAGGTAGTTACCACTGCCATCAGTCAGTAGTATAAGGCTCTGAACAAAGGGTGCCTTATTATACTGTATAATATTAATACTAATACACATGGTAGTAGTTCACCAAGATGGCCAGGCCTTCTTTAGTGGCCTACACAGTGTCACTAAATAAATATAAGTACTCTCAAAAGTTAGATCCTCCCTACAAGATCCAGCCATGATAAAAGTTTTAAATACATTTAATAATAAATAATAAAAGAACATGAAAATATTGAATATATATTCACAGTAAACCACAGAATTCAAACCACAGGAAATATTGAAAAGAACATTGAAGGATAGACTCAGACAAATAAATAAAAACAATATCTAAACTAAGCTTCACTATATTCCTGACTCTATCTAAGACAATTTTACTGTTTCCTAGTAACTTACTTGAGCAAGTCAAGATGAAATACATGAGCAGTCTTTCTAGTCAGGCCCCAAACAGAATACTCTATATTCTTAGATTACTCCCTATAAAATATGATATCCAAGATGACTTGCAGAATGATCTGATCTGGTCACCTGACTTAGGACTTAGCAGACTGTTACAATACACATTTAGAGCTTTTATGGCAATGCCTGGAGTCAGAAACATTTACAACACTTCCCCCTTCCTTCTTTACAAAAGCTAACAGATAATGGCTGCTTCCAGACCTACCAGCTCTAGGCCTATTCAGCACTGTGGGGTGATGTTTAATGATTTAACAGCTCTTTCACATTTCCATTATTCTTCTTAAAATAAACCAGCTGGCTAACTATTGCTGTGCCAGTGTCCACTATTGAAACATATACATTTAATTCAGTTACCATAATACATGCACCTCTCTCTTCATTTCAGCAGGGTGCGCTGTTGACACATTTTACCAAAATTAACACAAGCAGAGCTCAAAATACATTTTCAGCAGAAGCATCTGTACAAGTCAGCTTGTTACAATTATTTATAAAATTCCAGCTAGCTGTGCTAGCACAAGTCTTACATCTACTGCCCAACTTCTCCCTGGCATGGCTGGCAGTACCTCCTGTTGTCACATCTCTTCCCCCCTTTGAAGACTCAAGCTAGTTTTTCAAGTGACCCTTGAGAAATGTGGCTTGAGAAAAATAAGCCTATCTGGGAACATGTTACCCCATTCTCTGTCTTGAGTCCATCTGCGTTGGCATTACTAACCCCAGTAGAGCATTGCACTGTCATATTATATGCCTGCAACCCTATGCGCCATTGTAGTAACTTGAGATTTTGCTGTCTGGCTCCCTGTAGCCATAGATCCCCCTCAGACTCCTCCTGCCTTCTACTGCAAATACTCAGCACAAGGGCCTCCCTGTCATGGTAAAGCTTCATGTTAACATGCACCTGCCTCCTTCCTAGCAGCTCTACCATGTAGTTAACATCACTGACCTTACTTACCACCTTGAAGGGTTCCTCCCAAGCTGTCTGCAGTTTATTGTGTCTGACAGGAATGAGCACCATCACCTGGTGTCCCACAGCATACTCTCTGGCTCGAGCATTCCTGTCATAACAGACCTTTTTCTGCTGTTTGGCTCCAGCAAGGTTCTCCTGGGCTAAGCCCATGAGCTCCCTAAGCCTTGTTCTGAGGTTTAGGACATATGTCACAACAGACTCCCTTTGGGATGAACACTCACCCTCCCACTCATTACAAATCAAATCTAGAGGTCCCCTCACCCTATGCCCATACAGCAACTCAAAGAGAGAAAAACCTGTGGATTTCTGGGATACCTCTCTGTAAGCAAACAAAAGATGGGGCAAATATTTCTCCCACTCCCTCTTAAACTGGTCTGCAAATGTCCATAGCATGTTTTTTATTGTAGAGTTTAACCTTTCCACAAGTCCATTAGTCTGAGGGTGGTACGGGGTGGTCTTTAGGTGCTTCAACCTGGAGTGCTCCCACAGACAAGCCAGCAGTTCTGACATGAAATTGGCACCTCTGTCAGTCAGTATTTCTCTTGGGAAATCTACCCTGCTGAAAATCTCTAGCAAAGCATTTGACGCCTTCTCTGTCTCGATGGAGGACAGAGCCAATGCCTCAGGGTATCTAGTAGCATAATCTACTACCACTAGGATATAGTTCTTCCCTGTGGAACTTGGGGTGCTCAGAGGACCCATAATATCAAAAAACAGAAATAAACTAGGAATACAATGTCAAGACATGTTTTTAATAAGACAAATGCAAAGGTTTCAAGCATAAGCTCTTTCTCAATGTATAAAACAGCTAGGGTAATGACCGCAATTAATATTCAAATCAGCCAATAAAAACATTCAATTAATTCAATTAAATATTTAAAACAGTCACAAGCATGATTAATCCATCCCTAGCAAAAAGATAAAAACAAGACAAAATAAAACATACAGATACAAACAGCCTGGTTAATATACTAAGTAATACAGTCATGCTTATATGTCAGAATAGGTTTTAAAATATTTTGTGAGTTCAGTCCTGGATAAACAGATGCTTGAAAATAATCTATCCACTTACACTCTGCAAGCTCAGTCTGAAGTGTAATGTCACAACTCCCGATACCTACATTTACAACTTTCACTCTTTAACTGAATATGTTTAAATAGAGCATTATTCTCAACCTCTCTCTGAATCTCAGAGAGGTGAGAACAAATCCTTTGTTTTAATTTCAAGTTAGTTTTACCTATATAAAAACTCAGACGTGCTACACAATTAGCCAAATAAACCACATTCTCCATTTGACAAGTAGCAAAAGTCCTAAATTCAAAAATAACACCAGAAGTGGGATGTTGAAATAATAACTCAGTATTAATAACATTACAGTAACTGCACTGATGGCAATGATAGTTTTTTTTATCGAGGCATATCTTTGTAACACAGAAGCTGTTTTAAATTTCTTTCTTTTTTATGTGCAGACTCTGGTTTAATACCTATAAATTCTTTAATTTCATTATTAGAAGTAAGAATAGGCCAATATTTATTAATAATCTGTTTAATACATTTTGTACGCCTGTTATATTTCATAAGATACCTAACAGGTCTTTTCTCAGTTGGCCTATTAACTCTAGCTACTAGATCAGATCTCAAGTATGGCTGCCCTATAGCAACACGTCTATTAACGGATACATCTTTCATAATGTCCAACAATTCTGGATCATATCCTCTTTGACTAAAGTCCTTATTCATAACTTCCAGGCCTTGCAAAAATGCATCTTCTTTAGTATTTATCTACTGGCTTGTAAAAATTGACTATATACAATGCCTTTGAAATATAATTTGGGTGCATACCCATTTGATTCTCAGTTAGAGTGTCTTCTGTGTGGCGATATGCATGAATGGGCATTCCTTCATTGAAGGTTGTGTGTTAGGCCCGGCAAGCCAGCACGTAAAAAAAAATCTACTGCCAATCATTAGTGGACCAGAGTTCTGCTGTGGCGACCCCTAACCGGGAAAAGCCGAAAGACACAAACAAACTCTGAGAGTGCATATATCTTGTAGCCTGCACATCCTTTTTAAAAACAGTAGTGCCAAAACATTCATCAAATAAACTAACAGTGATATCTAAAAAAATTATTTTTAAACTATCATGTCAAGTCAAACACCAAAAATTCAGCATTGCTATATAACCAATTAACGAACAATTTCAAGTTCTTGATACTATTATTCCACAACAGAAAAATATCATCGGCAAAATGCTTATAGAACACCAAATCAGTGTTCGTATAGGTTAAAAGAGTCAGTGTCAAAAATGTGTTTTTCTTCCCAACTAGCTAGAACCAAGTTGGCGTACGTATTAGCAACAGGTGTACCCATTGCTATGCCAACTTGCTGATGGTAGTATTCATTGTTAAACAAAAAAACATTATTTTGTAAAACTATTTCAAGCATGGAACATATAATCTCAATTTTACAAGATGTAAAAGTACTGTGCTTATTCAAAAACTCTCTAATGTACTGAACACCTAACTCATTTGGTATTACAGTAAAAAGTGACTTGATATCTAGTGTGCCCAACAATAACCCATTTAAATTTGCTCTATTAGTCCAAGATTTCAAATAATGCAAAAAATCATTAGTGTCCTTAATAAAAGCAGGACTAAACTTCAAAAAGGGTTTAAGTTGATACTCTAAGTATTTAGAAAAAGCAACAGTCACCCATTTACCTTCGGTGACTATAGGTCTCATAGGGGAATATAGATGTTTATGTAGCTTTGGCAGCCCGTATATGAATGGTATCACAGGTTGAATAACATATAAATAATTGTATTCATCTGGGCTGATTTCTGCATCTATCATGGCACTATATAGAAATTCTTTAACCTTATAGATAAGCCCATTCACATCTCTGCTGTTAACCACTTTAAACACTTTAGAGTCTGATAGTAATTCATACAATAAAGTGTTATACAGTGTTTTACCCAACACTACAACTTTACCACCCTTATCTACACATTTTATTATTATATCATCATATAGGCATAAATTCTTCAAAGCATCCCTTTCTTCTGATGTAAGGTTATAAAACCTTGTAGCAATATTATTGCTAAAGAACAACTCATATAATTCTACTTCATGCAGCTCTAAGAATGATTTGATTGTAGCAGTATGCACAGGTACAAATGTACTGGATCTCTTAATTTTATTACCCATCTCTTCAGAATTATTTTATTTAAGACAGATAACTCAACAGAAGAGAATACCATTTCAGATAGATTAACTGCATTGCAAATGTTCAAGTCACTGTAGCCCGACTCCAAGTAAAGGGGCCTACATGTTTGCACTTTGTTTCTTGAGGGAGTCTAAATGTCCCTCTTGACTCACCAATGTAGTCCGCTGAATAGGGGTACGAACTCTGCTCTAAAAACTTAGAAGTTGACGCATGCCCAAGCTCGGACACATTCAAGTTGTTTAAACTCTCACTCACAACAGAGACAGGTTCAGTTACTAAAGAATTCTCATATTCATTAGAAAAAGAGTCAAGATCTACAACTGCAGAGCTGCATTTAGTATTATTAGAAGTTGTAGCTGTACCACAGGCCATCTTAGCTGTTCTCCAGGCTGTTGCAACCCAAATGATGATGTATTTGACTTATTATACCAGTGGGTGTGGCTACATAATTCGCAGTCACCGCATTGGTTAATATAGTTGTTCCATTCATATGTTTCCTCGGCCAAGAAATAAACCTGTTGAGTTTTAAAATCATTAAGGTCTCACAATATTTTACGCTTTTTTGCATCATATGTTTTTCTTCAAACACATGTATACGATGAATCATTTCATTATATTCAACAGAAATTAAATGGAATCAAGCAGAGGCCAATGGTTTATCTTCCATGGCTTCAATTTCCCTTTTCAGGTCTTTCTCAATATCACAAAAAAAGTAATTCATTATGCGCATATAATCCGTGCTTAATTTAAGGTTTAATTCTTGCCATTTTTGCAGTAACACAGTATATTTATTGCCATAAGTAGGCATTTTAGTTATGCGTAGCCCTCTTGGGACAACACCAATTTCAAGGTAAGCACAGAAGCTGTAGCGTTGCCACTGCATCCTTTTAAACTGTTCAGTCTTGTAGGTTAAGGTCTTTATTTTCATAAGAAGCTCACCTTGATGGTCATCACGCACTTCAGAGGTAAAACTAACGTGCTCATTTGAAGTATTACTAGTACAAAAAAACAGCAATGGGTTCTCCGCCATATTCACTATCTCACAAAGTCTTTTGATAGGCATTCCATCAGCATTTTTAACAGAATCAAGGACACCAGGCTGAATATCCATTCTAAAAAGAGACATGTTCCTGGTGACAACCACAAACCAAACAAAGAATAAAATCTCGTAAAAGAGCCAAAGTATTCCTAGGTATTCAAAAGCACAAAAAACAGAAATAAACTAGGAATACAATGTCAAGACTTGTTTTTAATAAGACAAACACAAAGCTTTC
The DNA here is from genome assembly GCF_019279795.1 of Protopterus annectens. Lineage (NCBI taxonomy): Eukaryota > Metazoa > Chordata > Ceratodontiformes > Protopteridae > Protopterus > Protopterus annectens. Next base: position 1,255,928,682 of record NC_056739.1, read on the forward strand.
AAGCATAAGCACTTTCTCAATGCATAAAACAGCTAGGGTAATAATGGTCACAATAAATATTCAAATCAGCCAATAAAAAGCAACATTCAATTAATTCAATTAAATATTTAAAACAGTCACAAGCATGATTAACCCATTCCTAGCAAAAAGATAAAAACAAGACAAAATAAAACATACAGATACAAACAGCCTGGTTAATATACTAAGTAATACAGTCATGCTTATATTTCAAAATAGGTTAGGCCCCATAATATCCATAGCTACCCTCTGAAATGCCTCCTCAGTCACAGAGAAAGGCATCAAAGGATCTCTCACTTTGTTTCCTGCATTGTCTACCTTTTGGCACTACTCACAGGTCCAGCAGTACCCTGTTACATCTCTGGAAATTCCAGGCCAATAGAAGTTCTGCATAATACATCTCTTTGTACATTTTATGCCCATATGACCTGCAAAGGGAATATCATGGGCTATGGCTAGAAGCATCAGATGGTAGGCTCTAGGCACTACCAACTGCTCTATACTCTCACCTTCTAGCCCTCCCTCAGGGGTCCACTTTCTATACAGTAACCCTTTGTCCCAGTATACAGATTCCTCCTTCCCTTGATAATCAGGTGCCTCACTAGCTACTTGCCTCAGGCCTTGAAATATAGGGTCTGAGAGCTGAACCTGTCTCAACTCTCTCTTTGTAAACCTTCCCAGATCCCCTTCCACAGGAAGTCTGGCATCCACTGACAGTGGTGCCTCACTGTCAGCCTGGGGTACTACTACTCACCTCTACTTTTGCAGTCAATCTGTCCAAGGGACCATCAGTACCAACAAGCAGCTGTGGCTCACCTTCAGTCTGACTGCTATGGGGTAGCTCCCTCCCTGAAGTAACCACCTCATCAGTCCTGCCTGCAAGTATGCGGTCTGTCTGGGTCTCCCCCAGGCTACCAGACCCACATGCTTGTCTCGAAGCCTGACGGCGTGTAACTGCATAAACACATGGTACTGCCTCATCAAAATCTTTCCCGATCAGGACATCTGCAGGTTGGTAGTTTGGTACCACTGTTGTCTCAAGACAACCTACTATTGGCATTTTGTCTTTCCCACTTACTAGCTCCCTCACCTTTGCCTCCATGGACATCTGTATGCCACATGGCCCCACTGGTTGCTTTCAAAATATTTAACTGTAGTTCCTGGACATGTACCTGGACTAGTGGCTTCCCCTGCTAATGGCAGATTCTGTTGGGGCAGTCTGGGCTGCCCACCATGGGTTCCTTTAGACCCATGAGCAGTACTTGTGGTCCCTTTCCTGTACAGGGATGCTCTGCTTGCTAGGTATAGGTCCCCCTTCTTCCCCAACTCATCTGAAGTAGTACATTGTCTATCAGCTGACCAGATTCTCATGTCCTCAGGCAAAGTGCTAAGGGCTTGTTCCCTCACCAAAAGGTCTGCCAGCACTTCAAAAGTGGTGAACTGACATCCACTCACCCACCTCTGAAAATAAGTGGTCAGTTCAGCAACATATTCACACACACTTTCATCTGCCTTGCGTCTATGCTCATGAAACGTTTTCCTATAAGCTTCAGGTGTTAGTTTAAAAAATTCTAGCAAACAATTCTTAACAGCAGTATAATAAAAAAATTGCTATCTGATAATTTGGAAAGTACATTTACAGCTTTAGCATGGAGTAAGGGGGTCAGGAACCATACCTAGAGCCTTTGGTCAACATCATACTGTTTACATACCCTCTCAAACATATGAATGAAACTATCAAAATTATCCCCCTCTGTGAACTGCGGAAGAAATTTACTGACCTTTTGTGCTTCTGGGGTCCAGTTATGCCCTTCCCCATTACCTCCATGTCTCTGGTGAAGAGTCAGCATCTCATTTTCGTGCTGCCTCTGCCTCTCCTTCTCCTCTGCTTCCAGGTGTAGCAGTTTATCATTCTCCTGAGCCTGTAGACATCTCAGTCTCTCTGCTGCTTCTTTTTCCAAATACCTGGCCTCCAACTCAAGTCTCTTTAGCTCCAGATGGATTTTTTTTAAGTCCTCTGCAGAAAGGTTGAGCTGTCCATTCTCTGAGTGTTGTACATCTCCACGGCCACTCTGATCGTCCTCCTGACTGCTGTTTTCTGATGCAGCTGTAACCAAAGCTGCACTCATGTCTGCCTTAGCCAGGTTTCCATGCACCAGTCCCTTAGCCTGGCACATCTCAGCCAACTGGCTCCTTGTCAGCTTGCCATGCTCCTCTGCTGACATGCTTGCTTGCTCTCCCTGACTAACTAATCTAACAAAAAAATAAAACAATTGTGATCTGAACTCTGAATATTCACTGTGTGGCTGATTTAGAGTACAAAAATACATTCAGTGATCACTGTACAAAAGCTACAGGAATTTACTATCCTCACTACTACAAGCCAAAATAATATGTGATGTGGCTAACTCGCCACAATCAAACAATTAATATTTGATGTGGATATCCCACCACTACCAACCAATTAATATGTGCTGCCCCTGCACTGGCCCAGCAATCAAATAGCCTCAGTGCTCACCACTGGCAACAGTGAGGGATGTACACAATGGGAGGATGACAAGTACACACACAGTAATGTACAATTTCCCTTAAGAGCACACAGAGATCACAGTGTTAAAAAAAATCTCAGATGTTTGCTGAGAACTGGAAGTTGTAAAACAATTAAATTACTTCTGTTTCAAGACAATAGAAAACACTTCTAGCTCTAGACATACTGTCTCCTTGCTGCGTTAACTAACTTTTATAGCACATTGTAAAGCACTTAATTTCAACTATTTTCTTGAAGTTTTTTAGGTTACTCTTCTATGTTCCAGCACAGTATGCTGTGGTTATGTTCTTGAAGCTCAGTACATAACATACAGTTCTGTATTAATCATTTCGATATTCACAAATGATATAGTGCAGTTCTGTATAAATCATATCAGTATTCACAAATGACACAGTACAGTTCTATATTAATCATATCAATATTCACAAAGGACATACAATTATTTACAAAATTCTAGATAGCTGGGCTGGCAGTGTGACATGCTTTATTTTCTAATTCTATTATATTTGAAGCATCTTTTTTGTGCAGTCTCATATTCAGCCATCATTTTCTTCATTTCAGCCTCTGAGTTTTGCAGTTCTTTCACCTTAAATGAACATATGTTCAAAGCTTATTTCATTTTTTCCAGCTTTTTATTGTTTGTGTTGATATACTTCATCAGCATTGTGTTAAACCAGGTCTACGTGCAGCTGCTTTATACTTTCCTTGAGGTTACTGGAAGTCATGTCTGGAACTTGCACGGCTTCTTTCCGAACAACTGCAGTACTTTTCCCAGTCTGTGTTTTTTCCCAAAATTTTGGAGCTGATTTTCTTCCAGGTCCTTTATATTTCTTTTTTCCTGGCATCTTGGCAGTACACTTACTAGCCAGTTACTGAAATTTACCCAGAAATCTAGGTCAAGTAAATTAGTAAAATAGTAAAGTACAAGAGTACTAGGCTGGATAACATTTTTTAACAACCTGGAATCCTAGCATACCTGTTTCAGATGTTGATTTAAAAAAAGTTCAGACCTAGATGGACTATTTAATTTTTTCCTGCAGAGTATTTTAAGTTAAGAGCTCAGATATTTCCAGGCCACCACATTTAGATATTGTGTGTGTGTGTGTGTGTGTGTGTGTGTGTGTGTGTGTGTGTGTGTGTGTGTGTGTGTGTGTGTGTGTGTGCGCGCGCGCGCATTCATCTGTGTGTGCACGTGTGGTTGCTACAACTGTATTCTGATCAGTGCACACATGATTGCAGCCATGAGACTGCTTCCAGAGGAAATGCGACTTGCCTAACATGTGCAAATGAGATACCTAATACAGAACTCTATGCATAGTGGACAGTTATTTTCTACTCTCCCTTTTTTCCTCAATAGGGATCCAAAGAACTGTTTAGTTAAGTAATTTACAATCATGTAGTACATGATTTGGAATAAATCCCAGAAAGATGATTATAAACTGCTGATAGCCATCTGAGCTGTATTGTAGTTAACCAAATGAATGCTCTTGAAAAGTATTGCACTAGTAGGTGGTAGGATAATTTTTGTGTGAACTTGAATTACCCACAGCATGAAGACGATTCTTTTCAAACATTAATATAATTATGTAGACATGGTGTTTTTGTTATTTCTCATCTAGTTCAATGTAGTATGAACTGCTCAATGTTTCTTTTTTCTTGTGTGTTACTCTAAGTGCTAAGACATTTATGGTGACTTACATTTATTTAGGGGTTGTTTAATGAGTGATTGGTGTACTTTTTAATTTTCGGCAGTCTGAATTATTTCTCATTCACTTAATTTATTTTCATCTGAGTTGGGAATTTCTATAGACTCAACAAAGGCCAAATGAGACTGCCTTCTGAAGAAACCTGATTGTTCTAATATTACATGTGGCAACTGCAAGAGTAGACCACACATAATGCAGAACAGAAAACCTGGTGTACTTGCCACATCAAACGTACTTGCCCTCTATGGAGAACTATATTTATACACACACACACACACACACACACACACACACACACACACACACACACACACACACACACACACATGCCTGTCATTAGATTTAAATACAAAATATATAAATACAAGTGGTGGGAACATAACATACACAGACTTCTTCTAAACCCAGCATAATTCTAACAGATAAAAATGCTTTTTTGAACAAGGGGCAAGCTTTCCTGCACCCCCTTGTGGAACCCGGCCATAACTTATATATAATATATATACCAACTTCACATTCACACTACAGTTAAAAAAAGGGGGGTACTCAAAGTGTACCACCAGATCATATAATCTAACACAATGTGGTAAAGGTAAATCTAAGAAAACTAATACCTGTGATCACAAATGCATAAGCTTTTTTAGTCTCCACTACATTGTACCAGTTAGATCTCTGATAATATCATTAAATAAACTATTAGATGCCTTTTTTTCACCACATATGTTTAGATGACGTGATAGATCACCTGAAGATAACCCATGTAGTATAATATAATATGACATATGCATGTGTATATGATCACTCCCCAAGCCGCCAAAAATTAGGACTAAAAAGCCTTGGTAGCAATCCAGTAGCACAACTCCACCATACTCACATAACTCATTAAGTCATAGCCGGCCTTAGGCATAGGCCAACTAGGCAGCTGCCTAGGGAGCTGCTCTCACAGGGGAGCTTTTCCAGTATTTATTTGGTGTAGAGAGAGCAGGATGGGGGCACCAGGTGGTGTGGTGGGGGGGGGGTGCCGTGGAGCCCTTTTGCCTAGGGCACCAGTTGACCTAAGGCCCCTCCTGCATTAAGTCACCAGGTTGCCAACAGCAAGCCTTACTCTGGCATTAAATCTGCATCCCCACATAAATAACTGAGGCATCAGGCTGCAGACTGATAGCCTACAGTGTCAGTAAGTCTGTGTGTCAAAGTAGAAATGTCCTCATACATGGGGGTGCCATTTTAGGCACACTAATTGTACATTCATCAGGCTGGAGAAAGGCAAGGAGAAAGCTTTCTTTACAGTGACAGGATCTGTGATGTCATGAGAGAACTACAGTCCCTCAAACATAGAAAATATGAGTATGACGTGGGAGGTAGCTCATGTAGGTGTGAATCAACCTAGGAAGCTCAACCCAGAAGGCATGCAGAGAGTGAAAGGGAGAGTTTGTTAAGCATGTGTCAAATGTAGATAAGATGCTGGTCCTGAGCAAAATCCTACCTTTATCCAGAATGATGTCCAGATAAAAAGAGAAGATAAATGACTTTAATAACTGGCTGAGTAGCTGGTGGATTCTAGGGAGATCCAGTATGTATCAGCTTGAGAAAAGAAGGCTAAACAGCCTGACTTCTTTCATCCAGGATGGCCTGCACCTTTTCTTATACAGATTTTGCAAATTGGCCAAACAACTTACTACCAAGTACTACATTTTTAGGCAAAGTTCACTTTCTTGGCAATCCTATGTAACAAAAAGGCTTGTGGAAATTCCAGTCAAGGGAACAACAAGGTTGCTCTGCTGAGTGCTAGAATTCTTAATTAATTGCTAAATTGTTTTTACCCTCCTCTCTGCTATATTCATTACAGCCATCTCCATGCCCTCCATCTATCACCAGGTCTGTCTGCTCCTCTTTCCTGCCTTGGACTTCTCCAAGTGAGTTAGGTCCAGCATGGCTCATAAGAGCACCCTGGGGCAATGTGCTGGCAACACTTTCAGCTGTTCAGTGGGGGATATTATGACTTACCCTTATACCCCCCGGGTTTGTTGACAAGGGCTACTCCCCTTTTTTGGACCACACCTATGTTCAGGGAGTATCTTCGATAAATGCCCTCTCCCCATATGAGCACAACCATCCCTCTCTGCCAGTGCCTCAGATACCCAAGGCTCTAATAAATCCTGGGTCACTGGGTCCAGAGTTAAGGCTTTATCCCTCTATTCCACAGTGCTGACTTAATAAATTTCTGGATCTTGCGGCTGCTTAAATATGTCTGTATCTGTGTCATAACTGAGATTTGATTTCAGTATAACGTCATCACTCCTTTTTTATTGTGTTTCACTGCCTATCATACAGTTAGACCTGCTGGAAACTGTGGGGAGTATATATATTTATCAAATCCAGTTATTTCTATTACAAACTTACCTGCTGAACACAAACAGGACTTACTGAAGTTCAAATTACCATAAACTTGACAACTTTATTAATTCTTACCTTGCTGTAGGTCACCTTCTATGTCCCTGGAGGACCACAAAAAATTTGTAAATGTGCTTACTGAACTACTTATAAATAAAGTACCATTTTGGTGGGTGATTTCAACTATCCATTGATTAACTGGAGTACCTGTTCCCCAAAGGCTGGGTATACCCAAATGTCTTTAGACTTTGTAAATGCTAACTCCCTTGTATTAATAGTTAACCAGCATACAAAAAGTCAAAATCTTCCAGTCCTCATCCTCAATAACATCGCAGCTACTGGCACTACTCCTATTGTATCTTTATCTCTGGCCAAATCCAGTCACAATTCAGTAATCATCTCTGTTAAGGCATCTAAACCAATGTCTGAATTCATTGACTTTAAAAAGATAGACCTATTAAAACTATGTGATGAGCTTGCTAAATTCAGCTTCACAATTTCCAGCCCTCATATAGCTTCAGCTGTCACATGCCAATAAACTTTTCTCCCATCTACTAAGCAGAATAAACCAAGTGGTCCTAATTAGAAATAAATATATTGTGGATCATAAAAAATAGTGGAATGCCTGTATTAATCGGCTCTAAATTAAAGACAAGTAAGACCTATATTGAATCTCAGTCAGCAAAATGTTAAGATATGAAAGATCAAAGTGGAACAGAAAATTTAAATTAGCATCCAAAGCCAACTATAATCATAATACATCCTTCTTATCTACATCAGACAGTTAAGAAATAACGGTCATCAATGCTCTGAATTGCTTTCTAAGGGTAGTACCCACACCATCCATAAAGATATTGATAATAGACAGATACACACAAATGTTGTGCCAACTTCACACCAGAAACAGTTATTAAAGTTCCATACATTTTCTTCTCCTTAAGATTATTATTATAGAATATGCCCTAAGTGTACTCTAAAGCTAAAAATACATGTGTTAACCACAGCAATATATCTGAATCTCTTCTCCTCTTTTAAACTGATCTTCCATAGCACAAGTTATGTTGCTGAGGTATGGAAAATGGCTGCTGTTGTGCCACTGCATAAAGGGAGAATGACCTTGGATCACTATACCTAACATGCAAAGGCATGGAATATTTGATTTCATAAGTTCTTATAAAAAATCTTGCTGTCATAGACTTGCAACGATATGGTTTTGTAAAAGGAGATGATATCTACTTAGTTTAGTTTTCACAAATGTTGTTGTTGGGTCTTTCGGCTTTTCCCGGTTAGGGGTCGCCACAGTGGAACTCCGGTTCGCTAATGATTGGCAGTAGATTTTTACATGCCGAATTGCCAGCTCTGACGCACAACCTTCGACGAAGGTACGCCCATTCACGCATGTCTCCACACAGAAGACGCTCTAGCTGAGAATCGAACAGGACAACGTCTTACTGTGAGGCAACAACGCTACCGCAGGACCACCACCGCAGTCAAGTGTATTAAATTAATGCAATAGCCCCAGCTTGTTGCTCAGGCCATAAAGTGTGTAAGCAGGCTATATTACAAAAAATCTCTTCTTGTCAAGTTGCAGGTAGGAAATACCTCACACTTCTTGTTGAAGTAGTGATTTTTTTAACACATATAAAATCAGGCAGATTTTGCCAGAACAAATAGTCATGATACGTAAAAATAAAACTTCACTTAGTAGAACAGTTTCTGTCATGAAAACAATTCATAATGCTTATTATCTCCTGCAGCAACTATGTAATAAAGATGCAGTCACAGACAAAGGTGACAGTCCCAAATGAGACTTTATGAACAGCAATGCTCAGATAACAGTCTTTTACCAAACTAAACACAGCAGTTAGTCTCTCCTCACCAGAGCTCATACTAGCTAAATGTAAAGTTCTTTTAGGAGAACCTTTCAAACAAGCAAATCAAAGTCTGGGGTACACAGTTAAAGTCTCTTAAATAGAACCTTGTTGTATGAGCAACCCCCCAAATCTCTACTACCAGAAGAGGCATAGCTGGGACGCAGAGAAGACAGCAGCAGTTCCAGGTGTAAGATGTCAAGATTCTTAGTACCAGCATTTAATTTTAGCTGTAGCTTGCCAATATAATATTATACTATTAAACAAACTTAGCTTTATTGGCCTGAATTTGTCCATAAATAGACTGAAAAGAAAAAATCATGGACATTCAGAATTGCCATTTAGCTGAAACACCTGATGTCTTTAAGGGGTGATTTGCATATATTCCATGTTGCCTCTAATGCAAGAGGTTTAAGGAATCACACAGTGGAAAGTCTAACTTTGCTAGCTGCTTATAGCAATTGAAGTTTTGGATGTTTTCTATCCAAATAGCATACGTTATTAAATTTATGATCCATGAACTCATGAGATTAAATATACATAAGAATGATAGCTGTAAATATGTACTTTATTTTTTAAATGTTTACCACACTCCTTTTATGGTACAACAATGTCATATCACCACTTTCTCCTTAAAAAGTCTTCAGAATACATTCCAGAGCAAATCTGAGTATGACATTTAATTTTGAACATGCAAAGTTGTTAAATAGATTCTACTGTAATACCAAGAAACCTAGCATTTTTAAGTAGAATAGTGGTTGGCTGTGATTGCATGAACTTCTTATGTGAGTACACACGTGATATAAACACACATACTCTAGTATCACATAAGTGTGTGCCACACAGTAATATCACATGAAAACAAAAGAAAAGGGCAACTCCCTTGCACCCTCTTGATTTATTATCAGTTCAAGGGCATCCTGACTCTGAGAAAGGCCCTATTTTACACATATGATCAGAAAAAAAGTTGGAGCCAAACCCCTGCCACAGCTCAGCTTAGACTTTAGTTTGTACATTCATTAATCGTTCATTATACTGAAAATGACTGAGAGCTGCAGTCACTGAAAAAATATGATGCTAACAGGAAAGCCAAGTGACAAAAAAAACCTTCCATATCCTGTTAAGTGCGCTAGCCCTATCAGGCCAAAAATCTTGAATCTTGGTGATTGATTTTGAGACACACTAGAGTGATTACGTATAACCAGATACATAATCTTATGTCAAAGAGAGTATATATAATATATAAAGCACAATTGGTAACAATAGGTAATTAAGTGTGAAGAAAGGGCGGATGTCATTATATTTTTGATAAGAATGCACAAAGAGAGTAAACTGATAGTAAAAAAAAACTGCTTCCAAAATAAACAAATGAAGTAAATAAGCAAAGCAAGCTACTCCAAAGCACCAGCGGTTCGTCAAGCATTTCCAAGCAGATAATGGAGTAAGGTTGCTTGATAATTATTTCAGTTCAAGTACTGTACCGTCAGTGTCTCATGTGTTGATTACTATTTTAAGTCATCTGAAGTCGTGAAACTAAAATATACATTTTCACCAAATGTTGTAGCAATATTGAAGACAGTTTATTCTCAACATGGTACTCTTGCTATATTTACATAGCCCTCAACTGTCCCTGGTTTTGCAGATTGACCTTGATTTTTGCTCATAAATTTGCACTGTTCCTCCTAACATTTATGATTTCTGGTAAATTACCGAGGATAACAGTTGGACAGTAATGCCAGACATTAATGTTTTATACTACTTTTTCTGCAGAACGTGCATCTCATGCAAAACCTGCTCTGTTAAGTTTAAGTGAATTAACATAATGTTTAATAGTTGTTCCTCATTGTGGACCTTTGTCCATCATTCATTTTTGCTTTGTCCCTGATTTTTGAATAAAAGTTGAAAGGTAGAAAATAAGCATCAAAAATTGTTTAACTCAAACACAAACTAGCTCTGCCAAGCCAGTTCAATTACTATTAACATGATAAAGTGACAACAGAGGGATGACAGTCTCATCCACATTTACCATAGTACCCGGCAGATGCAATCACTGTGCTAACTGTGCACATCTCAAATGTTCTGACTGTGATCAAATGAAGGAATGACTGCTTAGGTAAATAGTGGCCAGAGTAATGTATTTTGGCTCATTTATGTTATATATATATATATATATATATATATATATATATATATATATATATATATATATATATAGAGTGCAACCCCGTTATAGTACCTCTCCAATACACATACATTATTGGATGCATACACCTCAATGTCTGATTGTGATCAAATTAATGACTACATAAAGAAAGGCCTATCATAATGTATTTCAGTTCATTACTGTCAAACACGTTGTGTAACCCACTGAAACTGCCACACACATCAGTCACTTTTTCCAATACATATCAAGTAAGAATGAATCCTAAGAACTCAAACTTTAAGTTGTATACTTCAAAACATGCCCATCCTGTTCTGTCAATATTTTCTTATGTTTATTTCTCTCTCTCTTTGGCTAACTGGGATAGTCTGACTGTGATGTTAGCTCCTTTTGAATGGAATTATTTATGGAGAAAGAAACACTGCAACAGTAATTGTAAAACAATAAGGCATTTACTTTGAAAATTCAAATACAGTACTGTGAGGTTCATAGGTTAAAACAGTATCTTGCAATATTATAACAGTATATTTATAATGTATTTGTTTAATGTAGAAGTGAAAATTATAGGAGACATAAGGGGAGAAGGCAGAGTCTATAGAGGAAGGTTGAAATGGGAAATACAAAGGAAGTGTTAAGAATAAAAGGTAGACAAAATTAGGAAGATTTAGGAACAAGGTAGAAGTTAATGAAGATGGTGATGGGTGAGGAATATGGGTAGATGCATATGAACTGTGCATATCAGTCTGGTGCAAGACAAAATTCAACTCTACTTTTGTTTGTAGATAACTTGTTGATGCCATATATCATGACAAGTTCAGGGTGAAGGGTTTTACTGACATTTGGTCTTCATGGAGAGTTTTTATCATGCCACAGTGTGTTGACACTAATATCTACACTGTCACACTGCCTCATGTATTCTTACGGCAGTTCCAGGAAACCTCCACCCCTGCAAGAGGTTTCCTGTGGCAGTGAGGTGGGTGAAACAATAACAGGGCAGTTCTTGGCATTTGTGGGAGTGTAGTCTTGTTATCATCAAGTAATACTGTATCACAGAAAAATAAAAACACTACTGCCATTCTGGGGATTGTCCAAACAAATGCACAAGCATCAATTTATCTAGTTGTTCCTGCCTTAGTAGTCCTTTATTTATATTCATTTTGTTTAATTTAAAACTGTACTTTAATACATACACAGTACTATCATCCATATATTTTAATGTGCGCATTTAAATTGATCAGTAGCAGTCTATTAGATAGTATTAACACATTTTACAGTCCATTTGCATATGATGTATCATAATGATTTTGGTGCGATGACTCTTGTGTTACCATATTATTTTTAACATTAAAAGAAACCATTAACTATTTCATTTGACCAAGGTGCATAAAATACCACTGTCACTTGTTTCCTTGTATTGAAACCTATAGTGTACTTTGCCACTTGCTTTCTGATTTTTCCAAATCACACTCGTATAACTGTAAAGCTAAAAAAATTACAGTGTGACATACTTTTTATCATGCTAGCAATGATTTTATCTGAGTGAAGTTTTTAATCAGTATGACA